>NW_027553184.1:0-44504 GCF_045843805.1 Urocitellus parryii | reverse complement strand
GAACTACATTATTGTGCCAAGTTTCAAAGAGCTAGCACAAACCGTGTTTGATTTAGAGTTCCAACTACATGTATCCATATAGGAGAAAACAGAGTGAAACCTAAACATGAAAACGGTTACTGCAAAGGAACGGTTTAACCTAGACGAACGAAATTTGGAGAGCCTAGAGGGATTGGTGAATTGATCATTAAATGGAAGTATCATCAAGATTGGGTGAAAAAATGTTTGCTGAGATTTCAGGAAACTCGTAGATTTTTGGAAGCTTGGCAAACCCTTTCAATGAAAGTGATTCTCATCAGTCTCTGCTTGGGGCTCATTCCATAGGACAAAAACCATAGCAATAGAACTTGGAACTACATCATAATGCCAAGTTGAAAAGAGCTAGCACAAACCGTGATTGATTTAGAGTTCCAACTACATGTATCCATATAGGAGAAAACAGAGTGAATCCTAAACATGAAAACGGTTACTGCAAAGGAATGGTTTAACCTAGAAGAACGAAATTTTGTGAGCCAAGTGGGACTGGTATACTGATCATTACCTGCAAGTATCATCAAGATTGTTTGATAAAATGTTTGCTGAGATATCAGGAAACTCGTAGTTTTTTGGAAGCTTGGCAACCCTTTCAATGAAAGTGATTCTCGTCAGTCTCTGCTTGGGGCTATTTCCATAGGACACAAATCATAGCGATAGAACTTGGGGACTACATTATTGTGCCAAGTTTCAAAGAGCTAGCACAAACCGTGTTTGATTTAGACTTCCAAATACATGTATCCATATAGGAGAAAACAGAGTGAAACCTAAACATGAAAACGGTTACTGCAAAGGAAAGGTTTAAACTAGAAGAACGAAATTTGGTGAGCCAAGTGGGACTGGTGTACTGATCATTACCTGCAAGATTCATCAAGATTCGGTGAAAAAATGTTTGCTGAGATTTCAGGAAACTCGTAGTTTTTTGGAAGCTTGGCAACCCCTTTTAATTAAAGTGATTATCGTCAGTCTCTGCTTGGGGCTACTTCAATTGGACACAAACCATAGCCATAGAACTTGGAACTACATTATTGTGCCAAGTTACAAAGAGCTAGCACAAACCATGTTTGATTTAGTGTTCCAACTACATGTATCCATATAGGAGAAAACAGAGTGAAACCTAAACATGAAAACGGTTATTGCAAAGGAACGGTTTAACCAAGAAGAACGAAATTTGGTGAGCCTAGTGGGATTGGTGTACTGATCATTAAATGGAAGTATCATCAAGATTGGGTGAAAAAATGTTTGCTGAGATTTCAGGAAACTCGTAGTTTTTTGGAAGCTTGGCAAACCCTTTCAATGAAAGTGATTCTCGTCAGTCTCTGCTTGGGGCTACTTCCATAGGACACAATCCATAGCCATAGAACTTGGAACTACATTATTGTGCCAAGTTTCAAAGAGCTAGCACAAACCGTGTTTGATTTAGAGTTCCAACTACATGTATCCATATAGGAGAAAACAGAGTGAAACCTAAACATGAAAACGGTTACTGCAAAGGAACGGTTTAACCTAGACGAACGAAATTTGGAGAGCCTAGTGGGATTGGTGAATTGATCATTAAATGGAAGTATCATCAAGATTGGGTGAAAAAATGTTTGCTTAGATTTCCGGAAACTCATAGTTTTTTGGAAGCTTGGCAACCCCTTTCAATGAAAGTGATCCTCGTCGGTCTCTGCTTGGGGCAACTTCCATAGGACACAAACCATAAACATAGAACTTGGAACTACATTATTGTGCCAAGTTTCAAAGAGCTAGCACAAACCGTGTTTGATTTAGAGTTCCAACTACATGTATCCATATAGGAGAAAACAGAGTGAAACCTAAACATGAAAACGGTTACTGCAAAGGAACGGTTTAACCTAGACGAACGAAATTTGGAGAGCCTAGAGGGATTGGTGAATTGATCATTAAATGGAAGTATCATCAAGATTGGGTGAAAAAATGTTTGCTGAGATTTCAGGAAACTCGTAGTTTTTTGGAAGCTTGGCAACCCCTTTCAATGAAAGTGATTCTCGTCAGTCTCTGCTTGGGGTTACTTGCATAGGACACAAACCATAGCAATAGAACTTGGAACTACATTATTGTGCCAAGTTTCAAAGAGCTAGCACAAACCGTGTTTGATTTAGAGTTCCAACTACATGTATCCATATACGAGAAAACAGAGTGAAACCTATACATGAAAACGGTTACTGCAAAGGAACGGTTTAACCTCGAAGAACGAAATTTGGTGAGCCGAGTGGGACTGGTATACTGATCATTACCTGCAAGTATCATGAAGATTGGGTGAAAAAATGTTTGCTGAGATTTCAGGAAAACTCGTAGTTTTTTGGAAGCTTGACAACCCCTTTCAATGAAAGTGATTCTCGTCAGTCTCTCCTTTCAGCTAATTCTATAGGACACAAACCATAGCGATAGAACTTGGAACTACATCATTGTGCAAAGTTGAAAAGAGCTAGCACAAAAACGTGTTTGATTTAGAGTTCCAACTACATGTATCCGTATAGGAGAAAACAGAGTGAAACCCAAACATTAAAACGGTTACTGCAAAGGAACGGTTTAACCTAGAAGAACCAAATTTGGTGAGCCAAGATGGATTGGTGTACTGATCATTACCTGCCAGTATCATCAAGATTGGGTGAAAAAATGTTTGCTGAGATTTCAGGAAACTCGTAGTTTTTTGGAAGCTTGACAACCCCTTTCAATGAAAGTGATTCTCGTCAGTCTCTCCTTTCAGCTACTTCAATAGGACACAAACCATAGCGATAGAACTTGGGACTACATCATTGTGCAAAGTTGAAAAGAGCTAGCACAAAACGTGTTTGATTTAGAGTTCCAACTACATGTATCCATATAGGAGAAAACAGAGTGAAACCTAAACATTAAAACGGTTACTGCAAAGGAACGGTTTAACCTAGAAGAACGAAATTTGGTGAGCCAAGTGGATTGGTGTACTGATCATTACCTGCAAGTATCATCAAGATTGGGTGAAAAAATGTTTGCTGAGATTTCAGGAAACTCGTAGTTTTTTGGAAACCTTGGCAAACCCTTTCAATGAAAGTGATTCTCGTCAGTCTCTGCTTGGGGCTACTTCCATAGGACACAATCCATAGCCATAGAATTTGGAACTACATTATTGTGCCAAGTTTCAAAGAGCTAGCACAAACCGTGTTTGATTTAGAGTTCCAACTACATGTATCCATATAGGAGAAAACAGAGTGAAACCTAAACATGAAAACGGTTACTGCAAAGGAACTGTTTAACCTAGAAGAACGAAATTTGGAGAGCCTAGTGGGATTGGTGAATTGATCATTAAATGGAAGTATCATCAAGATTGGGTGAAAAAATCTTTGCTGAGATTTCAGGAAACTCGTAGTTTTTTGGAAGCTTGGCAACCCCTTTCAATGAAAGTGATTCTCGTCAGTCTCTGCTTGGGGCTACTTGCATAGGACACAAACCATAGCCATAGAACTTGGAACTACATTATTGTGCCAAGTTTCAAAGAGCTAGCACAAACAGTGTTTGATTTAGACTTCCAACAACATGTATCCATATAGGAGAAAACAGAGTGAAACCTATACATGAAAACGGTTACTGCAAAGGAACGGTTTAACCTAGAAGAACGAAATTTGGTGAGCCAAGTGGGACTGGTATACTGATCATTACCTGCAAGTATCATCAAGATTGGATGAAAAAATGTTTGCTGAGATTTCCCGAAACTCGTAGTTATTTGGAAGCTTGGCAACCCCTTTCAATGAAAGAGATTCTCGTCAGTCTCTGCTTGGGGCTATTTCAATAGGACACAAATCATAGCGATAGAACTTGGACTACAATATTGTGCCAAGTTTCAAAGAGGTAGCACAAACCGTGTTTGATTTAGAGTTCCAACTACATGTATCCATATAGGAGAAAACAGAGTGAAACCTAAACATGAAAACGGTTACTGCAAAGGAACGGTTTAACATAGAAGAACGAAATTTGGTGAGCCAAGTGGGATTGGTGTACTGATCATTAAATGGAAGTATCATCAAGATTGGGTGAAAAAATGTTTGCTGAGATTTCAGGAAACTCCTAGTTTTTTGGAAGCTTGACAACCCCGTTCAATGAAAGTGATTCTCGTCAGTCTCTCCTTTCGGCTACTTCAAGAAGACACAAACCATAGCGATAGAACTTGGAACTACATCATTGTGCAAAGTTGAAAAGAGCTAGCACAAACCCTGTTTGATTTAGAGTTCCAACTACATGTATCCATATAGGAGAAAACAGAGTGAAACCTAAACATGAAAACGGTTACTGCAAAGGAATGGTTTAACCTAGAAGAACGAAATTTGGTGAGCCAAGTGGGACTGGTATACTGATCATTACCTGCAAGTATCATCAAGATTGGGTGAAAAAATGTTTGCTGAGATTTCCCGAAACTCGTAGTTTTTGGAAGCTTCGCAACCCTTTCAATGAAAGAGATTCTCGTCAGTCTCTGCTTAGGGCTATTTCCATAGGACACAAATCATAGCGATTGAACTTGGGACTACATTATTGTGCCAAATTTCAAAGAGCTAGCACAAACCGTGTTTGATTTAGAGTTCCAACTACATGTATCCATATAGGAGAAAACAGAGTGAAACCTAAACATGAAAACGGTTACTGCAAAGGAACGGTTTAACATAGAAGAACGAAATTTGGTGAGCCAAGTGGGACTGGTGTACTGATCATTACCTGCAAGTATCATCAAGATTGGGTGGAAAATGTTTGCTGAGATTTCAGGAAACTCGTAGTTTTTGGAAGCTTGACAACCCCTTTCAATGAAAGTGATTCTCGTCAGTCTCTCCTTTCAGCTACTTCAATAGGACACAAACCATAGCGATAGAACTTGGAACTACATCATTGTGCAAAGTTGAAAAGAGCTAGCAGAAAACGTGTTTGATTTAGAGTTCCAACTACATGTATCCATATAGTAGAAAACAGAGTGAAACCTGAACATGAAAACGGTTCCTGCAAAGGAACGGTTTAACCTAGAAGAAGGAAATTTGGTGAGCCAAGTGGGACTGGTGTACTGATCATTACCTGCAAGTATCATCAAGATTGGGTGAAAAAATGTTTGCTGAGATTTCAGGGAAACTCGTAGTTTTTTGGAAGCTTGACAACCCCTTTCAATGAAAGTGATTCTCGTCAGTCTCTCCTTTCAGCTACTTCAATAGGACACAAACCATAGCGATAGAACTTGGAACTACATCATTGTGCAAAGTTGAAAATAGCTAGCACAAAACGTGTTTGATTTAGAGTTCCAACTACATGTATCCATATAGGAGAAAACAGTGTGAAACCTTAAACATAAAAACGGTTACTGCAAAGGAACGGTTTAAACTAGAAGGACGAAATTTGGTGAGCCAAGTGGGACTGGTGTACTGATCATTACCTGCAAGTATCATCAAGATTGGGTGAAAAAAATGTTTGCTGAGATTTCAGGAAACAAGTAGTTTTTTGGAAGCTTGGCAACCCCTTTTAATTAAAGTGATTCTTGTGAGCCTCTGCTTGGTGCTACTTCCATTGTACACAAACCATAGCGATAGAACTTGGAACTACATTATTGTGCCAAGTTTCAAAGAGCTAGCACAAACCGTGTTTGATTTAGAGTTCCAACTACATGTATCCATATAGGAGAAAACAGAGTGAAACCTAAACATTAAAACGGTTGCTGTAAAGGAACGGTTCAACCTAGAAGAACTAAATTTGGTGAGCCAAGTGGGATTGGTGTACTGATCATTACCTGCAAGTATCATCAACATTGGGTGAAAAAATGTTTGCTGAGATTTCAGGAAACTCGTAGTTTTTTGGAAACTTGGCAACTCCTTTCAATGAATGTGATTCTCGTCAGTCTCTGCTTAGGGCTTCTTCAGTAGGACACAAACCATAGCCATAGAACTTGGAACTACATTATTGTGCCAAGTTTCAAAGAGCTAGCACAAACCGTGTTTGATTTAGAGTTCCAACTACATGTATCCATATAGGAGAAAACAGAGTGAAACCTAAACATGAAAACGGTTATTGCAAAGGAACGGTTTAACCTAGAAGAACGAAATTTTGTGAGCCTAGTGGGATTGGTGTACTGATCATTAAATGGAAGTATCATCAATATTGGGTGAAAAAATGTTTGCTGAGATTTCAGGAAACTCGTAGTTTTTTGGAAGCTTGGCAAACCCTTTCAATGAAAGTGATTCTCGTCAGTCTCTGCTTGGGGCTACTTCCATACTACACAACCCATAGCCATAGAACTTGGAACTACATTATTGTGCCAAGTTTCAAAGAGCTAGCACAAACCGTGTTTGATTTAGAGTTCCAACTACATGTATCCATATACGAGAAAACAGAGTGAAACCTATACATGAAAACGGTTACTGCAAAGGAACGGTATAACCTCGAAGAACGAAATTTGGTGAGCCGAGTGGGACTGGTATACTGATCATTACCTGCAAGTATCATGAAGATTGGGTGAAAAAATGTTTGCTGAGATTTCCCGAAACTCGTAGTTATTTGGAAGCTTGGCAACCCCTTTCAATGAAAGTGATTCTCGTCAGTCTCTGCTTGGGGCTATTTCCATAGGACACAAATCATAGCGATAGAACTTGGGACTACATTATTGTGCCAAGTTTCAAAGAGCTAGCACAAACCGTGTTTGATTTAGAGTTCCAAATACATGTATCCATATAGGAGAAAACAGAGTGAAACCTAAACATGAAAAGGGTTACTGCAAAGGAACGGTTTAACCTAGAAGAATGAAATTTGGTGAGCCAAGTGGGACTGGTATACTGATCATTACCTGCAAGTATCATCAAGATGGGGTGAAAAAAATGTTTGCTGAGATTTCAGGAAACTCGTAGTTTTTTGGAAGCTTGACAACCCCTTTCAATGAAAGTGATTCTCGTCAGTCTCTCCTTTCGGCTACTTCTATAGGACACAAACCATAGCGATAGAACTTGGAACTACATCATTGTGCAAAATTGAAATGAGCTAGCAGAAAACGTGTTTGATTTAGAGTTCCAACTACATGTATCCATATAGGAGAAAACAGAGTGAAACCTAAACATTAAAAGGGTTACTGCAAAGGAACGGTTTAACCTAGAAGAACTAAATTTGGTGAGCCAATTTGGATTGGTGTACTGATCATTACCTGCAAGTATCATCAAGATTGGGTGAAAAAATGTTTGCTGAGATTTCAGGAAACTTGTAGTTTTTTGGAAACTTGGCAACTCATTTCAATGAATGTGATTCTCGTCATTCTCTGCTTAGGGCTTCTTCAGTAGGACACAAACCATAGCCATAGAACTTGGAACTAGATTATGGTGCCAAGTTTCAAAGAGCTAGCACAAACCGTGTTTGATTTAGAGTTCCAACTACATGTATCCATATAGGAGAAAACAGAGTGAAACCTAAACATGAAAACGGTTATTGCAAAGAACGGTTTAACCTAGAAGAACGAAATTTGGTGAGCCTAGTGGGATTGGTGTACTGATCATTAAATGGAAGTATCATCAATATTGGGTGAAAAAATGTTTGCTGAGATTTCAGGAAACTCGTAGTTTTTTGGAAGCTTGGCAACCCCTTTCAATGAAAGTGATTCTCGTCAGTCTCTGCTTGGGGCTACTTGCATAGGACACAAACCATAGCCATAGAACTTGGAACTACATCATAATGCCAAGTTGAAAAGAGCTAGCATAAAACGGGGTTTGATTTAGAGTTCCAACTACATGTATCCATATAGGAGAAAACACAGTGAAACCTAAACATGAAAACGGTTACTGCAAAGGAATGGTTTAACCTAGAAGAACGAAATTTGGTGAGCCAAGTGGGACTGGTATACTGATCATTACCTGCAAGTATCATCAAGATTGGGTGAAAAAATGTTTGCTGAGATTTCCCGAAACTCGTAGTTTTTTGGAAGCTTCGCAACCCCTTTCAATGAAAGAGATTCTCGTCAGTCTCTGCTTAGGGCTATTTCCATAGGACACAAATCATAGCGATTGAACTTGGGACTACATTATTGTGCCAAATTTCAAAGAGCTAGCACAAACCGTGTTTGATTTAGAGTTCCAACTACATGTATCCATATAGGAGAAAACAGAGTGAAACCTAAACATGAAAACGGTTACTGCAAAGGAACGGTTTAACATAGAAGAACGAAATTTGGTGAGCCAAGTGGGACTGGTGTACTGATCATTACCTGCAATAATCATCAAGATTGGGTGGAAAAATGTTTGCTGAGATTTCAGGAAACTCGTAGTTTTTTGGAAGCTTGACAACCCCTTTCAATGAAAGTGATTCTCGTCAGTCTCTCCTTTCGGCTACTTCAATAGGACACAAACCATAGCGATAGAACTTGGAACTACATCATTGTGCAAAGTTGAAAAGAGCTAGCAGAAAACGTGTTTGATTTAGAGTTCCAAATACATGTATCCATATAGTAGAAAACAGAGTGAAACCTGAACATGAAAACGGTTCCTGCAAAGGAACGGTTTAACCTAGAAGAAGGAAATTTGGTGAGCCAAGTGGGACTGGTGTACTGATCATTACCTGCAAGTATCATCAAGATTGGGTGAAAAAATGTTTGCTGAGATTTCAGGAAACTCGTAGTTTTTTGGAAGCTTGACAACCCCTTTCAATGAAAGTGATTCTCGTCAGTCTCTCCTTTCAGCTACTTCAATAGGTCACAAACCATAGCGATAGAACTTGGAACTACATCATTGTGCAAAGTTGAAAATAGCTAGCACAAAACGTGTTTGATTTAGAGTTCCAACTACATGTATCCATATAGGAGAAAACAGAGTGAAACCTAAACATAAAAACGGTTACTGCAAAGGAACGGTTTAAACTAGAAGAACGAAATTTGGTGAGCCAAGTGGGACTGGTGTACTGATCATTACCTGCAAGTATCATCAAGATTGGGTGAAAAAATGTTTGCTGAGATTTCAGGAAACAAGTAGTTTTTTGGAAGCTTGGCAACCCCTTTTAATTAAAGTGATTCTTGTGAGCCTCTGCTTGGTGCTACTTCCATTGTACACAAACCATAGCCATAGAACTTGGAACTACATTATTGTGCCAAGTTTCAAAGAGCTAGCACAAACCGTGTTTGATTTAGAGTTCCAACTACATGTATCCATATAGGAGAAAACAGAGTGAAACCTAAACATTAAAACGGTTGCTGTAAAGGAACGGTTCAACCTAGAAGAACTAAATTTGGTGAGCCAAGTGGGATTGGTGTACTGATCATTACCTGCAAGTATCATCAACATTGGGTGAAAAAATGTTTGCTGAGATTTCAGCAAACTCGTAGTTTTTTGGAAACTTGGCAACTCCTTTCAATGAATGTGATTCTCGTCAGTCTCTGCTTAGGGCTTCTTCAGTAGGACACAAACCATAGCCATAGACCTTGGAACTAGATTATTGTGCCAAGTTTCAAAGAGCTAGCACAAACCGTGTTTGATTTAGAGTTCCAACTACATGTATCCATATAGGAGAAAACAGAGTGAAACCTAAACATGAAAACGGTTATTGCAAAGGAACGGTTTAACCTAGAAGAACGAAATTTTGTGAGCCTAGTGGGATTGGTGTACTGATCATTAAATGGAAGTATCATCAATATTGGGTGAAAAAATGTTTGCTGAGATTTCAGGAAACTCGTAGTTTTTTGGAAGCTTGGCAAACCCTTTCAATGAAAGTGATTCTCGTCAGTCTCTGCTTGGGGCTACTTCCATACTACACAACCCATAGCCATAGAACTTGGAACTACATTATTGTGCCAAGTTTCAAAGAGCTAGCACAAACCGTGTTTGATTTAGAGTTCCAACTACATGTATCCATATAGGAGAAAACAGAGTGAACCCTAAACATGAAAACGGTTACTGCAAAAGAACGGATTAACCTAGAAGAACGAAATTTGGAGAGCCTCGTGGGATTGGTGAACTGATCATTAAATGGAAGTATCATCAAGATTGGGTGAAAAAATGTTTGCTGAGATTTCAAGAAACTCGTAGTTTTTTGGCAGCTTGGCAACACCTTTCTATGAAAGTGATTCTCGTCAGTCTCTGCTTGGGGTTACTTGCATAGGACACAAACCATAGCAAGAGAACATGGAACTACATTATTGTGCCAAGTTTCAAAGAGCTAGCACAAACCGTGTTTGATTTAGAGTTCCAACTACATGTATCCATATACGAGAAAACAGAGTGAAACCTATACATGAAAACGGTTACTGCAAAGGAACGGTATAACCTCGAAGAACGAAATTTGGTGAGCCGAGTGGGACTGGTATACTGATCATTACCTGCAAGTATCATGAAGATTGGGTGAAAAAATGTTTGCTGAGATTTCCCGAAACTCGTAGTTATTTGGAAGCTTGGCAACCCCTTTCAATGAAAGTGATTCTCGTCAGTCTCTGCTTGGGGCTATTTCCATAGGACACAAATCATAGCGATAGAACTTGGGACTACATTATTGTGCCAAGTTTCAAAGAGCTAGCACAAACCGTGTTTGATTTAGAGTTCCAAATACATGTATCCATATAGGAGAAAACAGAGTGAAACCTAAACATGAAAAGGGTTACTGCAAAGGAACGGTTTAACCTAGAAGAATGAAATTTGGTGAGCCAAGTGGGACTGGTATACTGATCATTACCTGCAAGTATCATCAAGATGGGGTGAAAAAAATGTTTGCTGAGATTTCAGGAAACTCGTAGTTTTTTGGAAGCTTGACAACCCCTTTCAATGAAAGTGATTCTCGTCAGTCTCTCCTTTCGGCTACTTCTATAGGACACAAACCATAGCGATAGAACTTGGAACTACATCATTGTGCAAAATTGAAATGAGCTAGCAGAAAACGTGTTTGATTTAGAGTTCCAACTACATGTATCCATATAGGAGAAAACAGAGTGAAACCTAAACATTAAAAGGGTTACTGCAAAGGAACGGTTTAACCTAGAAGAACTAAATTTGGTGAGCCAATTTGGATTGGTGTACTGATCATTACCTGCAAGTATCATCAAGATTGGGTGAAAAAATGTTTGCTGAGATTTCAGGAAACTTGTAGTTTTTTGGAAACTTGGCAACTCATTTCAATGAATGTGATTCTCGTCATTCTCTGCTTAGGGCTTCTTCAGTAGGACACAAACCATAGCCATAGAACTTGGAACTAGATTATGGTGCCAAGTTTCAAAGAGCTAGCACAAACCGTGTTTGATTTAGAGTTCCAACTACATGTATCCATATAGGAGAAAACAGAGTGAAACCTAAACATGAAAACGGTTATTGCAAAGAACGGTTTAACCTAGAAGAACGAAATTTGGTGAGCCTAGTGGGATTGGTGTACTGATCATTAAATGGAAGTATCATCAATATTGGGTGAAAAAATGTTTGCTGAGATTTCAGGAAACTCGTAGTTTTTTGGAAGCTTGGCAACCCCTTTCAATGAAAGTGATTCTCGTCAGTCTCTGCTTGGGGCTACTTGCATAGGACACAAACCATAGCCATAGAACTTGGAACTACATCATAATGCCAAGTTGAAAAGAGCTAGCACAAACCGTGTTTGATTTAGAGTTCCAACTACATGTATCCATATAGGAGAAAACACAGTGAAACCTAAACATGAAAACGGTTACTGCAAAGGAATGGTTTAACCTAGAAGAACGAAATTTGGTGAGCCAAGTGGGACTGGTATACTGATCATTACCTGCAAGTATCATCAAGATTGGGTGAAAAAATGTTTGCTGAGATTTCCCGAAACTCGTAGTTTTTTGGAAGCTTCGCAACCCCTTTCAATGAAAGAGATTCTCGTCAGTCTCTGCTTAGGGCTATTTCCATAGGACACAAATCATAGCGATTGAACTTGGGACTACATTATTGTGCCAAATTTCAAAGAGCTAGCACAAACCGTGTTTGATTTAGAGTTCCAACTACATGTATCCATATAGGAGAAAACAGAGTGAAACCTAAAACATGAAAACGGTTACTGCAAAGGAACGGTTTAACATAGAAGAACGAAATTTGGTGAGCCAAGTGGGACTGGTGTACTGATCATTACCTGCAAGTATCATCAAGATTGGGTGGAAAAATGTTTGCTGAGATTTCAGGAAACTCGTAGTTTTTTGGAAGCTTGACAACCCCTTTCAATGAAAGTGATTCTCGTCAGTCTCTCCTTTCGGCTACTTCAATAGGACACAAACCATAGCGATAGAACTTGGAACTACATCATTGTGCAAAGTTGAAAAGAGCTAGCAGAAAACGTGTTTGATTTAGAGTTCCAAATACATGTATCCATATAGTAGAAAACAGAGTGAAACCTGAACATGAAAACGGTTCCTGCAAAGGAACGGTTTAACCTAGAAGAAGGAAATTTGGTGAGCCAAGTGGGACTGGTGTACTGATCATTACCTGCAAGTATCATCAAGATTGGGTGAAAAAATGTTTGCTGAGATTTCAGGAAACTCGTAGTTTTTTGGAAGCTTGACAACCCCTTTCAATGAAAGTGATTCTCGTCAGTCTCTCCTTTCAGCTACTTCAATAGGACACAAACCATAGCGATAGAACTTGGAACTACATCATTGTGCAAAGTTGAAAAGAGCTAGCACAAAACGTGTTTGATTTAGAGTTCCAACTACATGTATCCATATAGGAGAAAACAGAGTGAAACCTAAACATTAAAACGGTTACTGCAAAGGAACGGTTTAACCTAGAAGAAGGAAATTTGGTGAGCCAAGTGGGACTGGTGTACTGATCATTACCTGCAAGTATCATCAAGATTGGGTGAAAAATGTTTGCTGAGATTTCAGGAAACAAGTAGTTTTTTGGAAGCTTGGCAACCCCTTTTAATTAAAGTGATTCTTGTGAGCCTCTGCTTGGTGCTACTTCCATTGTACACAAACCATAGCCATAGAACTTGGAACTACATTATTGTGCCAAGTTTCAAAGAGCTAGCACAAACCGTGTTTGATTTAGAGTTCCAACTACATGTATCCATATAGGAGAAAACAGAGTGAAACCTAAACATTAAAACGGTTTCTGCAAAGGAACGGTTCAACCTAGAAGAACTAAATTTGGTGAGCCAAGTGGGATTGGTGTACTGATCATTACCTGCAAGTATCATCAACATTGGGTGAAAAATGTTTGCTGAGATTTCAGCAAACTCGTAGTTTTTTGGAAACTTGGCAACTCCTTTCAATGAATGTGATTCTCGTCAGTCTCTGCTTAGGGCTTCTTCAGTAGGACACAAACCATAGCCATAGACCTTGGAACTAGATTATTGTGCCAAGTTTCAAAGAGCTAGCACAAACCGTGTTTGATTTAGAGTTTCCAACTACATGTATCCATATAGGAGAAAACAGAGTGAAACCTAAACATGAAAACGGTTATTGCAAAGGAACGGTTTAACCTAGAAGAACGAAAATTTTGTGAGCCTAGTGGGATTGGTGTACTGATCATTAAATGGAAGTATCATCAATATTGGGTGAAAAAATGTTTGCTGAGATTTCAGGAAACTCGTAGTTTTTTGGAAGCTTGGCAAACCCTTTCAATGAAAGTGATTCTCGTCAGTCTCTGCTTGGGGCTACTTCCATACTACACAACCCATAGCCATAGAACTTGGAACTACATTATTGTGCCAAGTTTCAAAGAGCTAGCACAAACCGTGTTTGATTTAGAGTTCCAACTACATGTATCCATATAGGAGAAAACAGAGTGAACCCTAAACATGAAAACGGTTACTGCAAAAGAACGGATTAACCTAGAAGAACGAAATTTGGAGAGCCTAGTGGGATTGGTGAACTGATCATTAAATGGAAGTATCATCAAGATTGGGTGAAAAAATGTTTGCTGAGATTTCAAGAAACTCGTAGTTTTTTGGCAGCTTGGCAACCCCTTTCAATGAAAGTGATTCTCGTCAGTCTCTGCTTGGGGTTACTTGCATAGGACACAAACCATAGCAATAGAACATGGAACTACATTATTGTGCCAAGTTTCAAAGAGCTAGCACAAACCGTGTTTGATTTAGAGTTCCAACTACATGTATCCATATACGAGAAAACAGAGTGAAACCTATACATGAAAACGGTTACTGCAAAGGAACGGTATAACCTCGAAGAACGAAATTTGGTGAGCCGAGTGGGACTGGTATACTGATCATTACCTGCAAGTATCATGAAGATTGGGTGAAAAAATGTTTGCTGAGATTTCCCGAAACTCGTAGTTATTTGGAAGCTTGGCAACCCCTTTCAATGAAAGTGATTCTCGTCAGTCTCTGCTTGGGGCTATTTCCATAGGACACAAATCATAGCGATAGAACTTGGGACTACATTATTGTGCCAAGTTTCAAAGAGCTAGCACAAACCGTGTTTGATTTAGAGTTCCAAATACATGTATCCATATAGGAGAAAACAGAGTGAAACCTAAACATGAAAAGGGTTACTGCAAAGGAACGGTTTTAACCTAGAAGAATGAAATTTGGTGAGCCAAGTGGGACTGGTATACTGATCATTACCTGCAAGTATCATCAAGATGGGGTGAAAAAAATGGTTTGCTGAGATTTCAGGAAACTCGTAGTTTTTTGGAAGCTTGACAACCCCTTTCAATGAAAGTGATTCTCGTCAGTCTCTCCTTTCGGCTACTTCTATAGGACACAAACCATAGCGATAGAACTTGGAACTACATCATTGTGCAAAATTGAAATGAGCTAGCAGAAAACGTGTTTGATTTAGAGTTCCAACTACATGTATCCATATAGGAGAAAACAGAGTGAAACCTAAACATTAAAAGGGTTACTGCAAAGGAACGGTTTAACCTAGAAGAACTAAATTTGGTGAGCCAATTTGGATTGGTGTACTGATCATTACCTGCAAGTATCATCAAGATTGGGTGAAAAAATGTTTGCTGAGATTTCAGGAAACTTGTAGTTTTTTGGAAACTTGGCAACTCATTTCAATGAATGTGATTCTCGTCATTCTCTGCTTAGGGCTTCTTCAGTAGGACACAAACATAGCCATAGAACTTGGAACTAGATTATGGTGCCAAGTTTCAAAGAGCTAGCACAAACCGTGTTTGATTTAGAGTTCCAACTACATGTATCCATATAGGAGAAAACAGAGTGAAACCTAAACATGAAAACGGTTATTGCAAAGAAAGGTTTAACCTAGAAGAACGAAATTTGGTGAGCCTAGTGGGATTGGTGTACTGATCATTAAATGGAAGTATCATCAATATTGGGTGAAAAAATGTTTGCTGAGATTTCAGGAAACTCGTAGTTTTTTGGAAGCTTGGCAACCCCTTTCAATGAAAGTGATTCTCGTCAGTCTCTGCTTGGGGCTACTTGCATAGGACACAAACCATAGCCATAGAACTTGGAACTACATCATAATGCCAAGTTGAAAAGAGCTAGCACAAACCGTGTTTGATTTAGAGTTCCAACTACATGTATCCATATAGGAGAAAAAACAGTGAAACCTAAACATGAAAACGGTTACTGCAAAGGAATGGTTTAACCTAGAAGAACGAAATTTGGTGAGCCAAGTGGGACTGGTATACTGATCATTACCTGCAAGTATCATCAAGATTGGGTGAAAAAATGTTTGCTGAGATTTCCCGAAACTCGTAGTTTTTTGGAAGCTTCGCAACCCCTTTCAATGAAAGAGATTCTCGTCAGTCTCTGCTTAGGGCTATTTCCATAGGACACAAATCATAGCGATTGAACTTGGGACTACATTATTGTGCCAAATTTCAAAGAGCTAGCACAAACCGTGTTTGATTTAGAGTTCCAACTACATGTATCCATATAGGAGAAAACAGAGTGAAACCTAAACATGAAAACGGTTACTGCAAAGGAACGGTTTAACATAGAAGAACGAAATTTGGTGAGCCAAGTGGGACTGGTGTACTGATCATTACCTGCAAGTATCATCAAGATTGGGTGGGAAAAATGTTTGCTGAGATTTCAGGAAACTCGTAGTTTTTTGGAAGCTTGACAACCCCTTTCAATGAAAGTGATTCTCGTCAGTCTCTCCTTTCGGCTACTTCAATAGGACACAAACCATAGCGATAGAACTTGGAACTACATCATTGTGCAAAGTTGAAAAGAGCTAGCAGAAAACGTGTTTGATTTAGAGTTCCAAATACATGTATCCATATAGTAGAAAACAGAGTGAAACCTGAACATGAAAACGGTTCCTGCAAAGGAACGATTTAACCTAGAAGAAGGAAATTTGGTGAGCCAAGTGGGACTGGTGTACTGATCATTACCTGCAAGTATCATCAAGATTGGGTGAAAAAATGTTTGCTGAGATTTCAGGAAACTCGTAGTTTTTTGGAAGCTTGACAACCCCTTTCAATGAAAGTGATTCTCGTCAGTCTCTCCTTTCAGCTACTTCAATAGGACACAAACCATAGCGATAGAACTTGGAACTACATCATTGTGCAAAGTTGAAAAGAGCTAGCACAAAACGTGTTTGATTTAGAGTTCCAACTACATGTATCCATATAGGAGAAAACAGAGTGAAACCTAAACATTAAAACGGTTACTGCAAAGGAACGGTTTAACCTAGAAGAAGGAAATTTGGTGAGCCAAGTGGGACTGGTGTACTGATCATTACCTGCAAGTATCATCAAGATTGGGTGAAAAAATGTTTGCTGAGATTTCAGGAAACAAGTAGTTTTTTGGAAGCTTGGCAACCCCTTTTAATTAAAGTGATTCTTGTGAGCCTCTGCATGGTGCTACTTCCATTGTACACAAACCATAGCCATAGAACTTGGAACTACATTATTGTGCCAAGTTTCAAAGAGCTAGCACAAACCGTGTTTGATTTAGAGTTCCAACTACATGTATCCATATAGGAGAAAACAGAGTGAAACCTAAACATTAAAACGGTTTCTGCAAAAGAACGGTTCAACCTAGAAGAACTAAATTTGGTGAGCCAAGTCGGATTGGTGTACTGATCATTACCTGCAAGTATCATCAACATTGGGTGAAAAAATGTTTGCTGAGATTTCAGCAAACTCGTAGTTTTTGGAAACTTGGCAACTCCTTTCAATGAATGTGATTCTCGTCAGTCTCTGCTTAGGGCTTCTTCAGTAGGGCACAAACCATAGCCATAGACCTTGGAACTAGATTATTGTGCCAAGTTTCAAAGAGCTAGGACAAACCGTGTTTGATTTAGAGTTCCAACTACATGTATCCATATAGGAGAAAACAGAGTGAAACCTAAACATGAAAACGGTTATTGCAAAGGAACGGTTTAACCTAGAAGAACGAAATTTTGTGAGCCTAGTGGGATTGGTGTACTGATCATTAAATGGAAGTATCATCAATATTGGGTGAAAAAATGTTTGCTGAGATTTCAGGAAACTCGTAGTTTTTTGGAAGCTTGGCAAACCCTTTCAATGAAAGTGATTCTCGTCAGTCTCTGCTTGGGCTACTTCCATACTACACAACCCATAGCCATAGAACTTGGAACTACATTATTGTGCCAAGTTTCAGAGAGCTAGCACAAACCGTGTTTGATTTAGAGTTCCAACTACATGTATCCATATAGGAGAAAACAGAGTGAACCCTAAACATGAAAACGGTTACTGCAAAAGAACGGATTAACCTAGAAGAACGAAATTTGGAGAGCCTAGTGGGATTGGTGAACTGATCATTAAATGGAAGTATCATCAAAATTGGGTGAAAAAATGTTTGCTGAGATTTCAGGAAACTCGTAGTTTTTTGGCAGCTTGGCAACCCCTTTCAATGAAAGTGATTCTCGTCAGTCTCTGCTTGGGGTTACTTGCATAGGACACAAACCATAGCAATAGAACTTGGAACTACATTATTGTGCCAAGTTTCAAAGAGCTAGCACAAACCGTGTTTGATTTAGAGTTCCAACTACATGTATCCATATACGAGAAAACAGAGTGAAACCTATACATGAAAACGGTTACTGCAAAGGAACGGTTTAACCTCGAAGAACGAAATTTGGTGAGCCGAGTGGGACTGGTATACTGATCATTACCTGCAAGTATCATGAAGATTGGGTGAAAAAATGTTTGCTGAGATTTCCCGAAACTCGTAGTTATTTGGAAGCTTGGCAACCCCTTTCCAATGAAAGTGATTCTCGTCAGTCTCTGCTTGGGGCTATTTCCATAGGACACAAATCATAGCGATAGAACTTGGGACTACATTATTGTGCCAAGTTTCAAAGAGCTAGCACAAACCGTGTTTGATTTAGAGTTCCAAATACATGTATCCATATAGGAGAAAACAGAGTGAAACCTAAACATGAAAACGGTTACTGCAAAGGAACGGTTTAACCTAGAAGAATGAAATTTGGTGAGCCAAGTGGGACTGGTGTACTGATCATTACCTGCAAGTATCATCAAGATGGAGTGAAAAAAATGTTTGCTGAGATTTCAGGAACCTCGTAGTTTTTTGGAAGCTTGACAACCCCTTTCAATGAAAGTGATTCTCGTCAGTCTCTCCTTTCGGCTAATTCTATAGGACACAAACCATAGCGATAGAACTTGGAACTACATCATTGTGCAAAGTTGAAAAGAGCTAGCACAAAACGTGTTTGATTTAGAGTTCCAACTACATGTATCCGTATAGGAGAAAACAGAGTGAAACCTAAACATTAAAACGGTTACTGCAAAGGAACGGTTTAACCTAGAAGAACCAAAATTTGGTGAGCCAAGATGGATTGGTGTACTGATCATTACCTGCCAGTATCATCAAGATTGGGTGAAAAAATGTTTGCTGAGATTTCAGGAAACTCGTAGTTTTTTGGAAGCTTGACAACCCCTTTCAATGAAAGTGATTCTCGTCAGTCTCTCCTTTCAGCTACTTCAATAGGACACAAACCATAGCGATAGAACTTGGGACTACATCATTGTGCAAAGTTGAAAAGAGCTAGCACAAAACGTGTTTGATTTAGAGTTCCAACTACATGTATCCATATAGGAGAAAACAGAGTGAAACCTAAACATTAAAACGGTTACTGCAAAGGAACGGTTTAACCTAGAAGAACGAAATTTGGTGAGCCAAGTGGGATTGGTGTACTGATCATTACCTGCAAGTATCATCAAGATTGGGTGAAAAAATGTTTGCTGAGATTTCAGGAAACTCGTAGTTTTTTGGAAACTTGGCAAACCCTTTCAATGAAAGTGATTCTCGTCAGTCTCTGCTTGGGGCTACTTCCATAGGACACAATCCATAGCCATAGAATTTGGAACTACATTATTGTGCCAAGTTTCAAAGAGCTAGCACAAACCGTGTTTGATTTAGAGTTCCAACTACATGTATCCATATAGGAGAAAACAGAGTGAAACCTAAACATGAAAACGGTTACTGCAAAGGAACTGTTTAACCTAGAAGAACGAAATTTGGAGAGCCAAGTGGGATTGGTGAATTGATCATTAAATGGAAGTATCATCAAGATTGGGTGAAAAAATGTTTGCTGAGATTTCAGGAAACTCGTAGTTTTTTGGAAGCTTGGCAACCCCTTTCAATGAAAGTGATTCTCGTCAGTCTCTGCTTGGGGCTACTTGCATAGGACACAAACCATAGCCATAGAACTTGGAACTACATTATTGTGCCAAGTTTCAAGGAGCTAGCACAAACAGTGTTTGATTTAGACTTCCAACAACATGTATCCATATAGGAGAAAACAGAGTGAAACCATACATGAAAACGGTTACTGCAAAGGAACGGTTTAACCTAGAAGAACGAAATTTGGTGAGCCAAGTGGGACTGGTATACTGATCATTACCTGCAAGTATCATCAAGATTGGATGAAAAAATGTTTGCTGAGATTTCCCGAAACTCGTAGTTATTTGGAAGCTTGGCAACCCCTTTCAATGAAAGAGATTCTCGTCAGTCTCTGCTTGGGGCTATTTCCATAGGACACAAATCATAGCGATAGAACTTGGAACTACATTATTGTGCCAAGTTTCAAAGAGGTAGCACAAACCGTGTTTGATTTAGAGTTCCAACTACATGTATCCATATAGGAGAAAACAGAGTGAAACCTAAACATGAAAACGGTTACTGCAAAGGAACGGTTAAACATAGAAGAACGAAATTTGGTGAGCCAAGTGGGACTGGTGTACTGATCATTAAATGGAAGTATCATCAATATTGGGTGAAAAAATGTTTGCTGAGATTTCAGGAAACTCCTAGTTTTTTGGAAGCTTGACAACCCCGTTCAATGAAAGTGATTCTCGTCAGTCTCTCCTTTCGGCTACTTCAAGAAGACACAAACCATAGCGATAGAACTTGGAACTACATCATTGTGCAAAGTTGAAAAGAGCTAGCACAAACCCTGTTTGATTTAGAGTTCCAACTACATGTATCCATATAGGAGAAAACAGAGTGAAACCTAAACATGAAAATGGTTACTGCAAAGGAATGGTTTAACCTAGAAGAACGAAATTTGGTGAGCCAAGTGGGACTGGTATACTCATCATTACCTGCAAGTATCATCAAGATTGGGTGAAAAAATGTTTGCTGAGATTTCCCGAAACTCGTAATTTTTTGGAAGCTTCGCAACCCCTTTCAATGAAAGAGATTCTCGTCAGTCTCTGCTTAGGGCTATTTCCATAGGACACAAATCATAGCGATTGAACTTGGGACTACATTATTGTGCCAAATTTCAAAGAGCTAGCACAAACCGTGTTTGATTTAGAGTTCCAACTACATGTATCCATATAGGAGAAAACAGAGTGAAACCTAAACATGAAAACGGTTACTGCAAAGGAACGGTTTAACATAGAAGAACGAAATTTGGTGAGCCAAGTGGGACTGGTGTACTGATCATTACCTGCAAGTATCATCAAGATTGGGTGGAAAAATGTTTGCTGAGATTTCAGGAAACTCGTAGTTTTTTGGAAGCTTGACAACCCCTTTCAATGAAAGTGATTCTCGTCAGTCTCTCCTTTCGGCTACTTCAATAGGACACAAACCATAGCGATAGAACTTGGAACTACATCATTGTGCAAAGTTGAAAAGAGCTAGCAGAAAACGTGTTTGATTTAGAGTTCCAACTACATGTATCCATATAGTAGAAAACAGAGTGATACCTGAACATGAAAACGGTTCCTGCAAAGGAACGGTTTAACCTAGAAGAAGGAAATTTGGTGAGCCAAGTGGGACTGGTGTACTGATCATTACCTGCAAGTATCATCAAGATTGGGTGAAAAAATGTTTGCTGAGATTTCAGGAAACTCGTAGTTTTTTGGAAGCTTGACAACCCCTTTCAATGAAAGTGATTCTCGTCAGTCTCTCCTTTCAGCTACTTCAATAGGACACAAACCGTAGCGATAGAACTTGGAACTACATCATTGTGCAAAGTTGAAAAGAGCTAGCACAAAACGTGTTTGATTTAGAGTTCCAACTACATGTATCCATATAGGAGAAAACAGAGTGAAACCTAAACATTAAAACGGTTACTGCAAAGGAACGGTTTAAACTAGAAGAACGAAATTTGGTGAGCCAAGTGGGACTGGTGTACTGATCATTACCTGCAAGTATCATCAAGATTGGGTGAAAAAATGTTTGCTGAGATTTCAGGAAACAAGTAGTTTTTTGGAAGCTTGGCAACCCCTTTTAATTAAAGTGATTCTTGTGAGCCTCTGCTTGGTGCTACTTCCATTGTACACAAACCATAGCCATAGAACTTGGAACTACATTATTGTGCCAAGTTTCAAAGAGCTAGCACAAACCGTGTTTGATTTAGAGTTCCAACTACATGTATCCATATAGGAGAAAACAGATTGAAACCTAAACATTAAAACGGTTTCTGCAAAGGAACGGTTCAACCTAGAAGAACTAAATTTGGTGAGCCAAGTGGGATTGGTGTACTGATCATTACCTGCAAGTATCATCAACATTGGGTGAAAAAATGTTTGCTGAGATTTCAGGAAACTCGTAGTTTTTTGGAAACTTGGCAACTCCTTTCAATGAATGTGATTCTCGTCAGTCTCTGCTTAGGGCTTCTTCAGTAGGACACAAACCATAGCCATAGACCTTGGAACTAGATTATTGTGCCAAGTTTCAAAGAGCTAGCACACACCGTGTTTGATTTAGAGTTCCAACTACATGTATCCATATAGGAGAAAACAGAGTGAAACCTAAACATGAAAACGGTTATTGCAAAGGAACGGTTTAACCTAGAAGAACGAAATTTTGTGAGCCTAGTGGGATTGGTGTACTGATCATTAAATGGAAGTATCATCAATATTGGGTGAAAAAATGTTTGCTGAGATTTCAGGAAACTCGTAGTTTTTTGGAAGCTTGGCAAACCCTTTCAATGAAAGTGATTCTCGTCAGTCTCTGCTTGGGGCTACTTCCATACTACACAACCCATAGCCATAGAACTTGGAACTACATTATTGTGCCAAGTTTCAAAGAGCTAGCACAAACCGTGTTTGATTTAGAGTTCCAACTACATGTATCCATATAGGAGAAAACAGAGTGAACCCTAAACATGAAAACGGTTACTGCAAAAGAACGGATTAACCTAGAAGAACGAAATTTGGAGAGCCTAGTGGGATTGGTGAACTGATCATTAAATGGAAGTATCATCAAGATTGGGTGAAAAAATGTTTGCTGAGATTTCAGGAAACTCGTAGTTTTTTGGAAGCTTGGCAACCCCTTTCAATGAAAGTGATTCTCGTCAGTCTCTGCTTGGGGTTACTTGCATAGGACACAAACCATAGCAATAGAACTTGGAACTACATTATTGTGCCAAGTTTCAAAGAGCTAGCACAAACCGTGTTTGATTTAGAGTTCCAACTACATGTATCCATATACGAGAAAACAGAGTGAAACCTATACATGAAAACGATTACTGCAAAGGAACGGTTTAACCTCGAAGAACGAAATTTGGTGAGCCGAGTGGGACTGGTATACTGATCATTACCTGCAAGTATCATGAAGATTGGGTGAAAAAATGTTTGCTGAGATTTCCCGAAACTCATAGTTATTTGGAAGCTTGGCAACCCCTTTCAATGAAAGAGATTCTCGTCAGTCTCTGCTTGGGGCTATTTCCATAGGACACAAATCATAGCGATAGAACTTGGGACTACATTATTGTGCCAAGTTTCAAAGAGCTAGCACAAACCGTGTTTGATTTAGAGTTCCAAGTACATGTATCCATATAGGAGAAAACAGAGTGAAACCTAAACATGAAACGGTTACTGCAAAGGAACGGTTTAACCTAGAAGAATGAAATTTGGTGAGCCAAGTGGGACTGGTGTACTGATCATTACCTGCAAGTATCATCAAGATGGAGTGAAAAAAATGTTTGCTGAGATTTCAGGAACCTCGTAGTTTTTTGGAAGCTTGACAACCCCTTTCAATGAAAGTGATTCTCGTCAGTCTCTCCTTTCGGCTAATTCTATAGGACACAAACCATAGCGATAGAACTTGGAACTACATCATTGTGCAAAGTTGAAAAGAGCTAGCACAAACCGTGTTTGATTTAGAGTTCCAAGTACATGTATCCATATAGGAGAAAACAGAGTGAAACCTAAACATTAAAACGGTTACTGCAAAGGAACGGTTTAACCTAGAAGAACCAAATTTGGTGAGCCAAGATGGATTGGTGTACTGATCATTACCTGCCAGTATCATCAAGATTGGGTGAAAAAATGTTTGCTGAGATTTCAGGAAACTCGTAGTTTTTTGGAAGCTTGACAACCCCTTTCAATGAAAGTGATTCTCGTCAGTCTCTCCTTTCAGCTACTTCAATAGGACACAAACCATAGCGATAGAACTTGGGACTACATCATTGTGCAAAGTTGAAAAGAGCTAGCACAAAACGTGTTTGATTTAGAGTTCCAACTACATGTATCCATATAGGAGAAAACAGAGTGAAACCTAAACATTAAAATGGTTACTGCAAAGGAACGGTTTAACCTAGAAGAACGAAATTTGGTGAGCCAAGTGGGATTGGTGTACTGATCATTACCTGCAAGTATCATCAAGATTGGGTGAAAAAATGTTTGCTGAGATTTCAGGAAACTCGTAGTTTTTTGGAAACTTGGCAAACCCTTTCAATGAAAGTGATTCTCGTCAGTCTCTGCTTGGAGCTACTTCCATAGGACACAATCCATAGCCATAGAATTTGGAACTACATTATTGTGCCAAGTTTCAAAGAGCTAGCACAAACCGTGTTTGATTTAGAGTTCCAACTACATGTATCCATATAGGAGAAAACAGAGTGAAACCTAAACATGAAAACGGTTACTGCAAAGGAACGGTTTAACCTAGAAGAACGAAATTTGGAGAGCCAAGTGGGATTGGTGAATTGATCATTAAATGGAAGTATCATCAAGATTGGGTGAAAAAATGTTTGCTGAGATTTCAGGAAACTCGTAGTTTTTTGGAAGCTTGGCAACCCCTTTCAATGAAAGTGATTCTCGTCAGTCTCTGCTTGGGGCTACTTGCATAGGACACAAACCATAGCCATAGAACTTGGAACTACATTATTGTGCCAAGTTTCAAAGAGCTAGCACAAACAGTGTTTGATTTAGACTTCCAACAACATGTATCCATATAGGAGAAAACAGAGTGAAACCTATACATGAAAACGGTTACTGCAAAGGAACGGTTTAACCTAGAAGAACGAAATTTGGTGAGCCAAGTGGGACTGGTATACTGATCATTACCTGCAAGTATCATCAAGATTGGATGAAAAAATGTTTGCTGAGATTTCCCGAAACTCGTAGTTATTTGGAAGCTTGGCAACCCCTTTCAATGAAAGAGATTCTCGTCAGTCTCTGCTTGGGGCTATTTCCATAGGACACAAATCATAGCGATAGAACTTGGAACTACATTATTGTGCCAAGTTTCAAAGAGGTAGCACAAACCGTGTTTGATTTAGAGTTCCAACTACATGTATCCATATAGGAGAAAACAGAGTGAAACCTAAACATGAAAACGGTTACTGCAAAGGAACGGTTTAACATAGAAGAACGAAATTTGGTGAGCCAAGTGGGACTGGTGTACTGATCATTAAATGGAAGTATCATCAATATTGGGTGAAAAAATGTTTGCTGAGATTTCAGGAAACTCCTAGTTTTTTGGAAGCTTGACAACCCCGTTCAATGAAAGTGATTCTCGTCAGTCTCTCCTTTCGGCTACTTCAAGAAGACACAAACCATAGCGATAGAACTTGGAACTACATCATTGTGCAAAGTTGAAAAGAGCTAGCACAAACCCTGTTTGATTTAGAGTTCCAACTACATGTATCCATATAGGAGAAAACAGAGTGAAACCTAAACATGAAAACGGTTACTGCAAAGGAATGGTTTAACCTAGAAGAACGAAATTTGGTGAGCCAAGTGGGACTGGTATACTGATCATTACCTGCAAGTATCATCAAGATTGGGTGAAAAAATGTTTGCTGAGATTTCCCGAAACTCGTAATTTTTTGGAAGCTTCGCAACCCCTTTCAATGAAAGAGATTCTCGTCAGTCTCTGCTTAGGGCTATTTCCATAGGACACAAATCATAGCGATTGAACTTGGGACTACATTATTGTGCCAAATTTCAAAGAGCTAGCACAAACCGTGTTTGATTTAGAGTTCCAACTACATGTATCCATATAGGAGAAAACAGAGTGAAACCTAAACATGAAAACGGTTACTGCAAAGGAACGGTTTAACATAGAAGAACGAAATTTGGTGAGCCAAGTGGGACTGGTGTACTGATCATTACCTGCAAGTATCATCAAGATTGGGTGGAAAAATGTTTGCTGAGATTTCAGGAAACTCGTAGTTTTTTGGAAGCTTGACAACCCCTTTCAATGAAAGTGATTCTCGTCAGTCTCTCCTTTCGGCTACTTCAATAGGACACAAACCATAGCGATAGAACTTGGAACTACATCATTGTGCAAAGTTGAAAAGAGCTAGCAGAAAACGTGTTTGATTTAGAGTTCCAACTACATGTATCCATATAGTAGAAAACAGAGTGATACCTGAACATGAAAACGGTTCCTGCAAAGGAACGGTTTAACCTAGAAGAAGGAAATTTGGTGAGCCAAGTGGGACTGGTGTACTGATCATTACCTGCAAGTATCATCAAGATTGGGTGAAAAAATGTTTGCTGAGATTTCAGGAAACTCGTAGTTTTTTGGAAGCTTGACAACCCCTTTCAATGAAAGTGATTCTCGTCAGTCTCTCCTTTCAGCTACTTCAATAGGACACAAACCGTAGCGATAGAACTTGGAACTACATCATTGTGCAAAGTTGAAAAGAGCTAGCACAAAACGTGTTTGATTTAGAGTTCCAACTACATGTATCCATATAGGAGAAAACAGAGTGAAACCTAAACATTAAAACGGTTACTGCAAAGGAACGGTTTAAACTAGAAGAACGAAATTTGGTGAGCCAAGTGGGACTGGTGTACTGATCATTACCTGCAAGTATCATCAAGATTGGGTGAAAAAATGTTTGCTGAGATTTCAGGAAACAAGTAGTTTTTTGGAAGCTTGGCAACCCCTTTTAATTAAAGTGATTCTTGTGAGCCTCTGCTTGGTGCTACTTCCATTGTACACAAACCATAGCCATAGAACTTGGAACTACATTATTGTGCCAAGTTTCAAAGAGCTAGCACAAACCGTGTTTGATTTAGAGTTCCAACTACATGTATCCATATAGGAGAAAACAGATTGAAACCTAAACATTAAAACGGTTTCTGCAAAGGAACGGTTCAACCTAGAAGAACTAAATTTGGTGAGCCAAGTGGGATTGGTGTACTGATCATTACCTGCAAGTATCATCAACATTGGGTGAAAAAATGTTTGCTGAGATTTCAGGAAACTCGTAGTTTTTTGGAAACTTGGCAACTCCTTTCAATGAATGTGATTCTCGTCAGTCTCTGCTTAGGGCTTCTTCAGTAGGACACAAACCATAGCCATAGACCTTGGAACTAGATTATTGTGCCAAGTTTCAAAGAGCTAGCACACACCGTGTTTGATTTAGAGTTCCAACTACATGTATCCATATAGGAGAAAACAGAGTGAAACCTAAACATGAAAACGGTTATTGCAAAGGAACGGTTTAACCTAGAAGAACGAAATTTTGTGAGCCTAGTGGGATTGGTGTACTGATCATTAAATGGAAGTATCATCAATATTGGGTGAAAAAATGTTTGCTGAGATTTCAGGAAACTCGTAGTTTTTTGGAAGCTTGGCAAACCCTTTCAATGAAAGTGATTCTCGTCAGTCTCTGCTTGGGGCTACTTCCATACTACACAACCCATAGCCATAGAACTTGGAACTACATTATTGTGCCAAGTTTCAAAGAGCTAGCACAAACCGTGTTTGATTTAGAGTTCCAACTACATGTATCCATATAGGAGAAAACAGAGTGAACCCTAAACATGAAAACGGTTACTGCAAAAGAACGGATTAACCTAGAAGAACGAAATTTGGAGAGCCTAGTGGGATTGGTGAACTGATCATTAAATGGAAGTATCATCAAGATTGGGTGAAAAAATGTTTGCTGAGATTTCAGGAAACTCGTAGTTTTTTGGAAGCTTGGCAACCCCTTTCAATGAAAGTGATTCTCGTCAGTCTCTGCTTGGGGTTACTTGCATAGGACACAAACCATAGCAATAGAACTTGGAACTACATTATTGTGCCAAGTTTCAAAGAGCTAGCACAAACCGTGTTTGATTTAGAGTTCCAACTACATGTATCCATATACGAGAAAACAGAGTGAAACCTATACATGAAAACGATTACTGCAAAGGAACGGTTTAACCTCGAAGAACGAAATTTGGTGAGCCGAGTGGGACTGGTATACTGATCATTACCTGCAAGTATCATGAAGATTGGGTGAAAAAATGTTTGCTGAGATTTCCCGAAACTCATAGTTATTTGGAAGCTTGGCAACCCCTTTCAATGAAAGAGATTCTCGTCAGTCTCTGCTTGGGGCTATTTCCATAGGACACAAATCATAGCGATAGAACTTGGGACTACATTATTGTGCCAAGTTTCAAAGAGCTAGCACAAACCGTGTTTGATTTAGAGTTCCAAGTACATGCATCCATATAGGAGAAAACAGAGTGAAACCTAAACATGAAACGGTTACTGCAAAGGAACGGTTTAACCTAGAAGAATGAAATTTGGTGAGCCAAGTGGGACTGGTGTACTGATCATTACCTGCAAGTATCATCAAGATGGAGTGAAAAAAATGTTTGCTGAGATTTCAGGAACCTCGTAGTTTTTTGGAAGCTTGACAACCCCTTTCAATGAAAGTGATTCTCGTCAGTCTCTCCTTTCGGCTAATTCTATAGGACACAAACCATAGCGATAGAACTTGGAACTACATCATTGTGCAAAGTTGAAAAGAGCTAGCACAAACCGTGTTTGATTTAGAGTTCCAAGTACATGTATCCATATAGGAGAAAACAGAGTGAAACCTAAACATTAAAACGGTTACTGCAAAGGAACGGTTTAACCTAGAAGAACCAAATTTGGTGAGCCAAGATGGATTGGTGTACTGATCATTACCTGCCAGTATCATCAAGATTGGGTGAAAAAATGTTTGCTGAGATTTCAGGAAACTCGTAGTTTTTTGGAAGCTTGACAACCCCTTTCAATGAAAGTGATTCTCGTCAGTCTCTCCTTTCAGCTACTTCAATAGGACACAAACCATAGCGATAGAACTTGGGACTACATCATTGTGCAAAGTTGAAAAGAGCTAGCACAAAACGTGTTTGATTTAGAGTTCCAACTACATGTATCCATATAGGAGAAAACAGAGTGAAACCTAAACATTAAAATGGTTACTGCAAAGGAACGGTTTAACCTAGAAGAACGAAATTTGGTGAGCCAAGTGGGATTGGTGTACTGATCATTACCTGCAAGTATCATCAAGATTGGGTGAAAAAATGTTTGCTGAGATTTCAGGAAACTCGTAGTTTTTTGGAAACTTGGCAAACCCTTTCAATGAAAGTGATTCTCGTCAGTCTCTGCTTGGAGCTACTTCCATAGGACACAATCCATAGCCATAGAATTTGGAACTACATTATTGTGCCAAGTTTCAAAGAGCTAGCACAAACCGTGTTTGATTTAGAGTTCCAACTACATGTATCCATATAGGAGAAAACAGAGTGAAACCTAAACATGAAAACGGTTACTGCAAAGGAACGGTTTAACCTAGAAGAACGAAATTTGGAGAGCCAAGTGGGATTGGTGAATTGATCATTAAATGGAAGTATCATCAAGATTGGGTGAAAAAATGTTTGCTGAGATTTCAGGAAACTCGTAGTTTTTTGGAAGCTTGGCAACCCCTTTCAATGAAAGTGATTCTCGTCAGTCTCTGCTTGGGGCTACTTGCATAGGACACAAACCATAGCCATAGAACTTGGAACTACATTATTGTGCCAAGTTTCAAAGAGCTAGCACAAACAGTGTTTGATTTAGACTTCCAACAACATGTATCCATATAGGAGAAAACAGAGTGAAACCTATACATGAAAACGGTTACTGCAAAGGAACGGTTTAACCTAGAAGAACGAAATTTGGTGAGCCAAGTGGGACTGGTATACTGATCATTACCTGCAAGTATCATCAAGATTGGATGAAAAAATGTTTGCTGAGATTTCCCGAAACTCGTAGTTATTTGGAAGCTTGGCAACCCCTTTCAATGAAAGAGATTCTCGTCAGTCTCTGCTTGGGGCTATTTCCATAGGACACAAATCATAGCGATAGAACTTGGAACTACATTATTGTGCCAAGTTTCAAAGAGGTAGCACAAACCGTGTTTGATTTAGAGTTCCAACTACATGTATCCATATAGGAGAAAACAGAGTGAAACCTAAACATGAAAACGGTTACTGCAAAGGAACGGTTTAACATAGAAGAACGAAATTTGGTGAGCCAAGTGGGACTGGTGTACTGATCATTAAATGGAAGTATCATCAATATTGGGTGAAAAAATGTTTGCTGAGATTTCAGGAAACTCCTAGTTTTTTGGAAGCTTGACAACCCCGTTCAATGAAAGTGATTCTCGTCAGTCTCTCCTTTCGGCTACTTCAAGAAGACACAAACCATAGCGATAGAACTTGGAACTACATCATTGTGCAAAGTTGAAAAGAGCTAGCACAAACCCTGTTTGATTTAGAGTTCCAACTACATGTATCCATATAGGAGAAAACAGAGTGAAACCTAAACATGAAAACGGTTACTGCAAAGGAATGGTTTAACCTAGAAGAACGAAATTTGGTGAGCCAAGTGGGACTGGTATACTGATCATTACCTGCAAGTATCATCAAGATTGGGTGAAAAAATGTTTGCTGAGATTTCATGAAACTCGTAATTTTTTGGAAGCTTCGCAACCCCTTTCAATGAAAGAGATTCTCGTCAGTCTCTGCTTAGGGCTATTTCCATAGGACACAAATCATAGCGATTGAACTTGGGACTACATTATTGTGCCAAATTTCAAAGAACTAGCACAAACCGTGTTTGATTTAGAGTTCCAACTACATGTATCCATATAGGAGAAAACAGAGTGAAACCTAAACATGAAAACGGTTACTGCAAAGGAACGGTTTAACATAGAAGAACGAAATTTGGTGAGCCAAGTGGGACTGGTGTACTGATCATTACCTGCAAGTATCATCAAGATTGGGTGGAAAAATGTTTGCTGAGATTTCAGGAAACTCGTAGTTTTTTGGAAGCTTGACAACCCCTTTCAATGAAAGTGATTCTCGTCAGTCTCTCCTTTCGGCTACTTCAATAGGACACAAACCATAGCGATAGAACTTGGAACTACATCATTGTGCAAAGTTGAAAAGAGCTAGCAGAAAACGTGTTTGATTTAGAGTTGCAACTACATGTATCCATATAGTAGAAAACAGAGTGAAACCTGAACATGAAAACGGTTCCTGCAAAGGAACGGTTTAACCTAGAAGAAGGAAATTTGGTGAGCCAAGTGGGACTGGTGTACTGATCATTACCTGCAAGTATCATCAAAATTGGGTGAAAAAATGTTTGCTGAGATTTCAGGAAACTCGTAGTTTTTTGGAAGCTTGACAACCCCTTTCAATGAAAGTGATTCTCGTCAGTCTCTCCTTTCAGCTACTTCAATAGGACACAAACCATAGCGATAGAACTTGGAACTACATCATTGTGCAAAGTTGAAAAGAGCTAGCACAAAACGTGTTTGATTTAGAGTTCCAACTACATGTATCCATATAGGAGAAAGCAGAGTGAAACCTAAACATTAAAACGGTTACTGCAAAGGAACGGTTTAAACTAGAAGAACGAAATTTGGTGAGCCAAGTGGGACTGGTGTACTGATCATTACCTGCAAGTATCATCAAGATTGGGTGAAAAAATGTTTGCTGAGATTTCAGGAAACAAGTAGTTTTTTGGAAGCTTGGCAACCCCTTTTAATTAAAGTGATTCTTGTGAGCCTCTGCTTGGTGCTACTTCCATTGTACACAAACCATAGCCATAGAACTTGGAACTACATTATTGTGCCAAGTTTCAAAAAGCTAGCACAAACCGTGTTTGATTTAGAGTTCCAACTACATGTATCCATATAGGAGAAAACAGAGTGAAACCTAAACATTAAAACGGTTTCTGCAAAGGAACGGTTCAACCTAGAAGAACTAAATTTGGTGAGCCAAGTGGGATTGGTGTACTGATCATTACCTGCAAGTATCATCAACATTGGGTGAAAAAATGTTTGCTGAGATTTCAGGAAACTCGTAGTTTTTTGGAAACTTGGCAACTCCTTTCAATGAATGTGATTCTCGTCAGTCTCTGCTTAGGGCTTCTTCAGTAGGACACAAACCATAGCCATAGACCTTGGAACTAGATTATTGTGCCAAGTTTCAAAGAGCTAGCACACACCGTGTTTGATTTAGAGTTCCAACTACATGTATCCATATAGGAGAAAACAGAGTGAAACCTAAACATGAAAACGGTTATTGCAAAGGAACGGTTTAACCTAGAAGAACGAAATTTTGTGAGCCTAGTGGGATTGCTGTACTGATCATTAAATGGAAGTATCATCAATATTGGGTGAAAAAATGTTTGCTGAGATTTCAGGAAACTCGTAGTTTTTTGGAAGCTTGGCAAACCCTTTCAATGAAAGTGATTCTCGTCAGTCTCTGCTTGGGGCTATTTCCATAGGACACAATCCATAGCCATAGAACTTGGAACTACATTATTGTGCCAAGTTTCAAAGAGCTAGCACAAACCGTGTTTGATTTGGAGTTCCAACTACATGTATCCATATAGGAGAAAACAGAGTGAACCCTAAACATGAAAACGGTTACTGCAAAAGAACGGATTAACCTAGAAGAACGAAATTTGGAGAGCCTAGTGGGATTGGTGAACTGATCATTAAATGGAAGTATCATCAAGATTGGGTGAAAAAATGTTTGCTGAGATTTCAGGAAACTCGTAGTTTTTTGGAAGCTTGGCAACCCCTTTCAATGAAAGTGATTCTCGTCAGTCTCTGCTTGGGGTTACTTGCATAGGACACAAACCATAGCAATAGAACTTGGAACTACATTATTGTGCCAAGTTTCAAAGAGCTAGCACAAACCGTGTTTGATTTAGAGTTCCAACTACATGTATCCATATACGAGAAAACAGAGTGAAACCTATACATGAAAACGATTACTGCAAAGGAACGGTTTAACCTCGAAGAACGAAATTTGGTGAGCCGAGTGGGACTGGTATACTGATCATTACCTGCAAGTATCATGAAGATTGGGTGAAAAAATGTTTGCTGAGATTTCCCGAAACTCATAGTTATTTGGAAGCTTGGCAACCCCTTTCAATGAAAGTGATTCTCGTCAGTCTCTGCTTGGGGCTATTTCCATAGGACACAAATCATAGCGATAGAACTTGGGACTACATTATTGTGCCAAGTTTCAAAGAGCTAGCACAAACCGTGTTTGATTTAGAGTTCCAAGTACATGTATCCATATAGGAGAAAACAGAGTGAAACCTAAACATGAAACGGTTACTGCAAAGGAACGGTTTAACCTAGAAGAATGAAATTTGGTGAGCCAAGTGGGACTGGTGTACTGATCATTACCTGCAAGTATCATCAAGATGGAGTGAAAAAAATGTTTGCTGAGATTTCAGGAACCTCGTAGTTTTTTCGAAGCTTGACAACCCCTTTCAATGAAAGTGATTCTCGTCAGTCTCTCCTTTCAGCTACTTCAATAGGACACAAACCATAGCGATAGAACTTGGGACTACATCATTGTGCAAAGTTGAAAAGAGCTAGCACAAAACGTGTTTGATTTAGAGTTCCAACTACATGTATCCATATAGGAGAAAACAGAGTGAAACCTAAACATTAAAACGGTTACTGCAAACGAACGGTTTAACCTAGAAGAACGAAATTTGGTGAGCCAAGTGGGATTGGTGTACTGATCATTACCTGCAAGTATCATCAAGATTGGGTGAAAAAATGTTTGCTGAGATTTCAGGAAACTCGTAGTTTTTTGGAAACTTGGCAAACCCTTTCAATGAAAGTGATTCTCGTCAGTCTCTGCTTGGGGCTACTTCCATAGGACACAATCCATAGCCATAGAATTTGGAACTACATTATTGTGCCAAGTTTCAAAGAGCTAGCACAAACCGTGTTTGATTTAGAGTTCCAACTACATGTATCCATATAGGAGAAAACAGAGTGAAACCTAAACATGAAAAAGGTTACTGCAAAGGAACGGTTTAACCTAGAAGAACGAAATTTGGAGAGCCTAGTGGGATTGGTGAATTGATCATTAAATGGAAGTATCATCAAGATTGGGTGAAAAAATGTTTGCTGAGATTTCAGGAAACTCGTAGTTTTTTGGAAGCTTGGCAACCCCTTTCAATGAAAGTGATTCTCGTCAGTCTCTGCTTGGGGCTACTTGCATAGGACACAAACCATAGCCATAGAACTTGGAACTACATTATTGTGCCAAGTTTCAAAGAGCTAGCACAAACAGTGTTTGATTTAGACTTCCAACAACATGTATCCATATAGGAGAAAACAGAGTGAAACCTATACATGAAAACGGTTACTGCAAAGGAACGGTTTAACCTAGAAGAACGAAATTTGGTGAGCCAAGTGGGACTGGTATACTGATCACTACCTGCAAGTATCATCAAGATTGGATGAAAAAATGTTTGCTGAGATTTCCCGAAACTCGTAGTTATTTGGAAGCTTGGCAACCCCTTTCAATGAAAGAGATTCTCGTCAGTCTCTGCTTGGGGCTATTTCCATAGGACACAAATCATAGCGATAGAACTTGGGACTACAATATTGTGCCAAGTTTCAAAGAGGTAGCACAAACCGTGTTTGATTTAGAGTTCCAACTACATGTATCCATATAGGAGAAAACAGAGTGAAACCTAAACATGAAAACGGTTACTGCAAAGGAACGGTTTAACATAGAAGAACGAAATTTGGTGAGCCAAGTGGGACTGGTGTACTGATCCTTACCTGCAAGTATCATCAAGATTGGGTGAAAAAATGTTTGCTGAGATTTCAGGAAACTCCTAGTTTTTTGGAAGCTTGACAACCCCTTTCAATGAAAGTGATTCTCGTCAGTCTCTCCTTTCGGCTACTTCAAGAAGACACAAACCATAGCGATAGAACTTGGAACTACATCATTGTGAAAAGTTGAAAAGAGCTAGCACAAACCCTGTTTGATTTAGAGTTCCAACTACATGTATCCATATAGGAGAAAACAGAGTGAAACCTAAACATGAAAACGGTTGCTGCAAAGGAACGGTTTAAAGTAGAAGAACGAAGTTTGGTGAGCCAAGTGGGACTGGTGTACTGATCATTACCTGCCAGTATCATCAAGATTGGGTGAAAAAATGTTTGCTGAGATTTCAGGAAACTCGTAGTTTTTTGGAAGCTTGACAACCCCTTTCAATGAAAGTGATTCTCGTCAGTCTCTCTTTTGGCTACTTCAATAGGACACAAACCATAGCGATAGAACTTGGAACTACATCATTGTGCAAAGTTGAAAAGAGCTAGCACAAAACGTGTTTGATTTAGAGTTCCAACTACATGTATCCATATAGGAGAAAACAGAGTGAAACCTAATCATTAAAACGGTTACTGCAAAGGAATGGTTTAACCTAGAAGAACTAAATTTGGTGAGCCAAGTGGGATTGGTGTACTGATCATTACCTGCAAGTATCATCAAGATTGGATGAAAAAATGTATGCTGAGATTTCAGGAAACTCGTAGTTTTTTGGAAGCTTGGCAACTCCTTTCAATGAATGTGATTCTCGTCAGTCTCTGCTTAGGGCTTCTTCAGTAGGACACAAACCATAGCCATAGAACTTGGAACTAGATTATTGTGCCAAGTTTCAAAGAGCTAGCACAAACCGTGTTTGATTTAGAGTTCCAACTACATGTATCCATATAGGAGAAAACAGAGTGAAACCTAAACATGAAAACGGTTACTGCAAAGGAACGGTTTAACCTAGAACAACGAAATTTGGTGAGCCTAGAGGGATTGGTGTACTGATCATTAAATGGAAGTATCATCAAGATTGGGTGAAAAAATGTTTGCTGAGATTTCAGGAAACTCGTAGTTTTTTGGAAGCTTGGCAAACCCTTTCAATGTAAGTGATTCTCGTCAGTCTCTGCTTGGGGCTACTTCCATAGGACACAATCCATAGCCATAGAACTTGGAACTACATTATTGTGCCAAGTTTCAAAGAGCTAGCACAAACCGTGTTTGATTTAGAGTTCCAACTACATGTATCCATATAGGAGAAAACAGAGTGAAACCTAAACATGAAAACGGTTACTGCAAAGGAACTGTTTAACCTAGAAGAACGAAATTTGGAGAGCCTAGTGGGATTGGTGAACTGAACATTACCTGCAAGTATCATCAAGATTGGGTGAAAAAATGTTTGCTGAGATTTCAGGAAACTCGTAGTTTTTTGGAAGCTTGGCAAACCCTTTCAATGTAAGTGATTCTCGTCAGTCTCTGCTTGGGGCTACTTCCATAGGACACAATCCATAGCCATAGAACTTGGAACTACATTATTGTGCCAAGTTTCAAAGAGCTAGCACAAACCGTGTTTGATTTAGAGTTCCAACTACATGTATCCATATAGGAGAAAACAGAGTGAAACCTAAACATGAAAACGGTTACTGCAAAGGAACTGTTTAACCTAGAAGAACGAAATTTGGAGAGCCTAGTGGGATTGGTGAACTGAACATTACCTGCAAGTATCATCAAGATTGGGTGAAAAAATGTTTGCTGAGATTTCAGGAAACTCGTAGTTTTTTGGAAGCTTGGCAACCCCTTTCAATGAAAGTGATTCTCATCAGTCTCTGCTTGGGGCTACTTCCATAGGACACAAACCATAGCCATAGAACTTGGAACTACATTATTGTGCCAAGTGTCAAAGAGCTACACAAACCGTTTTTGATTTAGAGTTCCAACTACATGTATCCATATAGTAGAAAACAGAGTGAAACCTAAACATTAAAACGGTTACTGCAAAGGACCGTTTTAACCTAGAAGAACTAAATTTGGTGAGCCAAGTGGGATTGGTGTACTGATCATTACCTGCAAGTATCATCAAGATTGGGTGAAAAAATGTTTGCTGAGATTTCAGGAAACTCGTAGTTTTTTGGAAGCTTGGCAAACCCTTTCAATGTAAGTGATTCTCGTCAGTCTCTACTTGGGGCTACTTCCATAGGACACAATCCATAGCCATAGAACTTGGAACTACATTATTGTGCCAAGTTTCAAAGAGCTAGCACAAACCGTGTTTGATTTAGAGTTCCAACTACATGTATCCATATAGGAGAAAACAGAGTGAAACCTAAACATGAAAACGGTTACTGCAAAGGAACGGTTTAATCTAGAAGAACGAAATTTGGAGAGCCTAGTGGGATTGGTGAACTGATCATTACCTGCAAGTATCATCAAGATTGGGTGAAAAAATGTTTGCTGAGATTTCCCGAAACTCATAGTTATTTGGAAGCTTGGCAACCCCTTTCAATGAAAGTGATTCTCGTCAGTCTCTGCTTGGGGCTATTTCCATAGGACACAAATCATAGCGATAGAACTTGGGACTACATTATTGTGCCAAGTTTCAAAGAGCTAGCACAAACCGTGTTTGATTTAGAGTTCCAAGTACATGTATCCATATAGGAGAAAACAGAGTGAAACCTAAACATGAAACGGTTACTGCAAAGGAACGGTTTAACCTAGAAGAATGAAATTTGGTGAGCCAAGTGGGACTGGTGTACTGATCATTACCTGCAAGTATCATCAAGATGGAGTGAAAAAAATGTTTGCTGAGATTTCAGGAACCTCGTAGTTTTTTCGAAGCTTGACAACCCCTTTCAATGAAAGTGATTCTCGTCAGTCTCTCCTTTCGGCTAATTCTATAGGACACAAACCATAGCGATAGAACTTGGAACTACATCATTGTGCAAAGTTGAAAAGAGCTAGCAGAAAACGTGTTTGATTTAGAGTTCCAACTACATGTATCCGTATAGGAGAAAACAGAGTGAAACCTAAACATGAAAACGGTTACTGCAAAGGAACGGTTTAACCTAGAAGAACCAAATTTGGTGAGCCAAGATGGATTGGTGTACTGATCATTACCTGCCAGTATCATCAAGATTGGGTGAAAAAATGTTTGCTGAGATTTCAGGAAACTCGTAGTTTTTTGGAAGCTTGACAACCCCTTTCAATGAAAGTGATTCTCGTCAGTCTCTCCTTTCAGCTACTTCAATAGGACACAAACCATAGCGATAGAACTTGGGACTACATCATTGTGCAAAGTTGAAAAGAGCTAGCACAAAACGTGTTTGATTTAGAGTTCCAACTACATGTATCCATATAGGAGAAAACAGAGTGAAACCTAAACATTAAAACGGTTACTGCAAACGAACGGTTTAACCTAGAAGAACGAAATTTGGTGAGCCAAGTGGGATTGGTGTACTGATCATTACCTGCAAGTATCATCAAGATTGGGTGAAAAAATGTTTGCTGAGATTTCAGGAAACTCGTAGTTTTTTGGAAACTTGGCAAACCCTTTCAATGAAAGTGATTCTCGTCAGTCTCTGCTTGGGGCTACTTCCATAGGACACAATCCATAGCCATAGAATTTGGAACTACATTATTGTGCCAAGTTTCAAAGAGCTAGCACAAACCGTGTTTGATTTAGAGTTCCAACTACATGTATCCATATAGGAGAAAACAGAGTGAAACCTAAACATGAAAAAGGTTACTGCAAAGGAACGGTTTAACCTAGAAGAACGAAATTTGGAGAGCCTAGTGGGATTGGTGAATTGATCATTAAATGGAAGTATCATCAATATTGGGTGAAAAAATGTTTGCTGAGATTTCAGGAAACTCGTAGTTTTTTGGAAGCTTGGCAACCCCTTTCAATGAAAGTGATTCTCGTCAGTCTCTGCTTGGGGCTACTTGCATAGGACACAAACCATAGCCATAGAACTTGGAACTACATTATTGTGCCAAGTTTCAAAGAGCTAGCACAAACAGTGTTTGATTTAGACTTCCAACAACATGTATCCATATAGGAGAAAACAGAGTGAAACCTATACATGAAAACGGTTACTGCAAAGGAACGGTTTAACCTAGAAGAACGAAATTTGGTGAGCCAAGTGGGACTGGTATACTGATCACTACCTGCAAGTATCATCAAGATTGGATGAAAAAATGTTTGCTGAGATTTCCCGAAACTCGTAGTTATTTGGAAGCTTGGCAACCCCTTTCAATGAAAGAGATTCTCGTCAGTCTCTGCTTGGGGCTATTTCCATAGGACACAAATCATAGCGATAGAACTTGGGACTACAATATTGTGCCAAGTTTCAAAGAGGTAGCACAAACCGTGTTTGATTTAGAGTTCCAACTACATGTATCCATATAGGAGAAAACAGAGTGAAACCTAAACATGAAAACGGTTACTGCAAAGGAACGGTTTAACATAGAAGAACGAAATTTGGTGAGCCAAGTGGGACTGGTGTACTGATCCTTACCTGCAAGTATCATCAAGATTGGGTGAAAAAATGTTTGCTGAGATTTCAGGAAACTCCTAGTTTTTTGGAAGCTTGACAACCCCTTTCAATGAAAGTGATTCTCGTCAGTCTCTCCTTTCGGCTACTTCAAGAAGACACAAACCATAGCGATAGAACTTGGAACTACATCATTGTGAAAAGTTGAAAAGAGCTAGCACAAACCCTGTTTGATTTAGAGTTCCAACTACATGTATCCATATAGGAGAAAACAGAGTGAAACCTAAACATGAAAACGGTTGCTGCAAAGGAACGGTTTAAAGTAGAAGAACGAAGTTTGGTGAGCCAAGTGGGACTGGTGTACTGATCATTACCTGCCAGTATCATCAAGATTGGGTGAAAAAATGTTTGCTGAGATTTCAGGAAACTCGTAGTTTTTTGGAAGCTTGACAACCCCTTTCAATGAAAGTGATTCTCGTCAGTCTCTCTTTTGGCTACTTCAATAGGACACAAACCATAGCGATAGAACTTGGAACTACATCATTGTGCAAAGTTGAAAAGAGCTAGCACAAAACGTGTTTGATTTAGAGTTCCAACTACATGTATCCATATAGGAGAAAACAGAGTGAAACCTAAACATTAAAACGGTTACTGCAAAGGAATGGTTTAACCTAGAAGAACTAAATTTGGTGAGCCAAGTGGGATTGGTGTACTGATCATTACCTGCAAGTATCATCAAGATTGGATGAAAAAATGTTTGCTGAGATTTCAGGAAACTCGTAGTTTTTTGGAAACTTGGCAACTCCTTTCAATGAATGTGATTCTCGTCAGTCTCTGCTTAGGGCTTCTTCAGTAGGACACAAACCATAGCCATAGAACTTGGAACTAGATTATTGTGCCAAGTTTCAAAGAGCTAGCACAAACCGTGTTTGATTTAGAGTTCCAACTACATGTATCCATATAGGAGAAAACAGAGTGAAACCTAAACATGAAAACGGTTACTGCAAAGGAACGGTTTAACCTAGAACAACGAAATTTGGTGAGCCTAGAGGGATTGGTGTACTAATCATTAAATGGAAGTATCATCAAGATTGGGTGAAAAAATGTTTGCTGAGATTTCAGGAAACTCGTAGTTTTTTGGAAGCTTGGCAAACCCTTTCAATGTAAGTGATTCTCGTCAGTCTCTGCTTGGGGCTACTTCCATAGGACACAATCCATAGCCATAGAACTTGGAACTACATTATTGTGCCAAGTTTCAAAGAGCTAGCACAAACCGTGTTTGATTTAGAGTTCCAACTACATGTATCCATATAGGAGAAAACAGAGTGAAACCTAAACATGAAAACGGTTACTGCAAAGGAACTGTTTAACCTAGAAGAACGAAATTTGGAGAGCCTAGTGGGATTGGTGAACTGAACATTACCTGCAAGTATCATCAAGATTGGGTGAAAAAATGTTTGCTGAGATTTCAGGAAACTCGTAGTTTTTTGGAAGCTTGGCAACCCCTTTCAATGAAAGTGATTCTCATCAGTCTCTGCTTGGGGCTACTTCCATAGGACACAAACCATAGCCATAGAACTTGGAACTACATTATTGTGCCAAGTGTCAAAGAGCTACACAAACCGTTTTTGATTTAGAGTTCCAACTACATGTATCCATATAAGAGAAAACAGAGTGAAACCTAAACATGAAAACTGTTGCTGCAAAGGAACGGTTTAAAGTAGAAGAACGAAATTTGGTGAGCAAAGTGGGATTGGTGTACTGTTCATTACCTGCCAGTATCATCAAGATTGGGTGAAAAAATGTTTGCTGAGATTTCAGGAAACTCGTAGTTTTTTGGAAGCTTGACAACCCCTTTCAATGAAAGTGATTCTCGTCAGTCTCTCTTTCGGCTACTTCAATAGGACACAAACCATAGTGATAGAACTTGGAACTACATCATTGTGCAAAGTTGAAAAGAGCTAGCACAAAACGTGTTTGATTTAGAGTTCCAACTACATGTATCCATATAGTAGAAAACAGAGTGAAACCTAAACATTAAAACGGTTACTGCAAAGGACCGTTTTAACCTAGAAGAACTAAATTTGGTGAGCCAAGTGGGATTGGTGTACTGATCATTACCTGCAAGTATCATCAAGATTGGGTGAAAAAATGTTTGCTGAGATTTCAGGAAACTCGTAGTTTTTTGGAAACTTGGCAACTCCTTTCAATGAATGTGATTCTCGTCAGTCTCTGCTTAGGGCTTCTTCAGTAGGACACAAACCATAGCCATAGAACTTGGAACTAGATTATTGTGCCAAGTTTCAAAGAGCTAGCACAACCGTGTTTGATTTAGAGTTACAACTACATGTATCCATATAGGAGAAAACAGAGTGAAACCTAAACATGAAAACGGTTACTGCAAAGGAACGGTTTAACCTAGAACAACGAAATTTGGTGAGCCAAGAGGGATTGGTGTACTGATCATTAAATGGAAGTATCATCAAGATTGGGTGAAAAAATGTTTGCTGAGATTTCAGGAAACTCGTAGTTTTTTGGAAGCTTGGCAAACCCTTTCAATGTAAGTGATTCTCGTCAGTCTCTACTTGGGGCTACTTCCATAGGACACAATCCATAGCCATAGAACTTGGAACTACATTATTGTGCCAAGTTTCAAAGAGCTAGCACAAACCGTGTTTGATTTAGAGTTCCAACTACATGTATCCATATAGGAGAAAACAGAGTGAAACCTAAACATGAAAACGGTTACTGCAAAGGAACGGTTTAATCTAGAAGAACGAAATTTGGAGAGCCTAGTGGGATTGGTGAACTGATCATTACCTGCAAGTATCATCAAGATTGGGTGAAAAAATGTTTGCTGAGATTTCCCGAAACTCATAGTTATTTGGAAGCTTGGCAACCCCTTTCAATGAAAGTGATTCTCGTCAGTCTCTGCTTGGGGCTATTTCCATAGGACACAAATCATAGCGATAGAACTTGGGACTACATTATTGTGCCAAGTTTCAAAGAGCTAGCACAAACCGTGTTTGATTTAGAGTTCCAAGTACATGTATCCATATAGGAGAAAACAGAGTGAAACCTAAACATGAAACGGTTACTGCAAAGGAACGGTTTAACCTAGAAGAATGAAATTTGGTGAGCCAAGTGGGACTGGTGTACTGATCATTACCTGCAAGTATCATCAAGATGGAGTGAAAAAAATGTTTGCTGAGATTTCAGGAACCTCGTAGTTTTTTCGAAGCTTGACAACCCCTTTCAATGAAAGTGATTCTCGTCAGTCTCTCCTTTCGGCTAATTCTATAGGACACAAACCATAGCGATAGAACTTGGAACTACATCATTGTGCAAAGTTGAAAAGAGCTAGCAGAAAACGTGTTTGATTTAGAGTTCCAACTACATGTATCCGTATAGGAGAAAACAGAGTGAAACCTAAACATGAAAACGGTTACTGCAAAGGAACGGTTTAACCTAGAAGAACCAAATTTGGTGAGCCAAGATGGATTGGTGTACTGATCATTACCTGCCAGTATCATCAAGATTGGGTGAAAAAATGTTTGCTGAGATTTCAGGAAACTCGTAGTTTTTTGGAAGCTTGACAACCCCTTTCAATGAAAGTGATTCTCGTCAGTCTCTCCTTTCAGCTACTTCAATAGGACACAAACCATAGCGATAGAACTTGGGACTACATCATTGTGCAAAGTTGAAAAGAGCTAGCACAAAACGTGTTTGATTTAGAGTTCCAACTACATGTATCCATATAGGAGAAAACAGAGTGAAACCTAAACATTAAAACGGTTACTGCAAACGAACGGTTTAACCTAGAAGAACGAAATTTGGTGAGCCAAGTGGGATTGGTGTACTGATCATTACCTGCAAGTATCATCAAGATTGGGTGAAAAAATGTTTGCTGAGATTTCAGGAAACTCGTAGTTTTTTGGAAACTTGGCAAACCCTTTCAATGAAAGTGATTCTCGTCAGTCTCTGCTTGGGGCTACTTCCATAGGACACAATCCATAGCCATAGAATTTGGAACTACATTATTGTGCCAAGTTTCAAAGAGCTAGCACAAACCGTGTTTGATTTAGAGTTCCAACTACATGTATCCATATAGGAGAAAACAGAGTGAAACCTAAACATGAAAAAGGTTACTGCAAAGGAACGGTTTAACCTAGAAGAACGAAATTTGGAGAGCCTAGTGGGATTGGTGAATTGATCATTAAATGGAAGTATCATCAATATTGGGTGAAAAAATGTTTGCTGAGATTTCAGGAAACTCGTAGTTTTTTGGAAGCTTGGCAACCCCTTTCAATGAAAGTGATTCTCGTCAGTCTCTGCTTGGGGCTACTTGCATAGGACACAAACCATAGCCATAGAACTTGGAACTACATTATTGTGCCAAGTTTCAAAGAGCTAGCACAAACAGTGTTTGATTTAGACTTCCAACAACATGTATCCATATAGGAGAAAACAGAGTGAAACCTATACATGAAAACGGTTACTGCAAAGGAACGGTTTAACCTAGAAGAACGAAATTTGGTGAGCCAAGTGGGACTGGTATACTGATCACTACCTGCAAGTATCATCAAGATTGGATGAAAAAATGTTTGCTGAGATTTCCCGAAACTCGTAGTTATTTGGAAGCTTGGCAACCCCTTTCAATGAAAGAGATTCTCGTCAGTCTCTGCTTGGGGCTATTTCCATAGGACACAAATCATAGCGATAGAACTTGGGACTACAATATTGTGCCAAGTTTCAAAGAGGTAGCACAAACCGTGTTTGATTTAGAGTTCCAACTACATGTATCCATATAGGAGAAAACAGAGTGAAACCTAAACATGAAAACGGTTACTGCAAAGGAACGGTTTAACATAGAAGAACGAAATTTGGTGAGCCAAGTGGGACTGGTGTACTGATCCTTACCTGCAAGTATCATCAAGATTGGGTGAAAAAATGTTTGCTGAGATTTCAGGAAACTCCTAGTTTTTTGGAAGCTTGACAACCCCTTTCAATGAAAGTGATTCTCGTCAGTCTCTCCTTTCGGCTACTTCAAGAAGACACAAACCATAGCGATAGAACTTGGAACTACATCATTGTGAAAAGTTGAAAAGAGCTAGCACAAACCCTGTTTGATTTAGAGTTCCAACTACATGTATCCATATAGGAGAAAACAGAGTGAAACCTAAACATGAAAACGGTTGCTGCAAAGGAACGGTTTAAAGTAGAAGAACGAAGTTTGGTGAGCCAAGTGGGACTGGTGTACTGATCATTACCTGCCAGTATCATCAAGATTGGGTGAAAAAATGTTTGCTGAGATTTCAGGAAACTCGTAGTTTTTTGGAAGCTTGACAACCCCTTTCAATGAAAGTGATTCTCGTCAGTCTCTCTTTTGGCTACTTCAATAGGACACAAACCATAGCGATAGAACTTGGAACTACATCATTGTGCAAAGTTGAAAAGAGCTAGCACAAAACGTGTTTGATTTAGA
>NW_027553183.1:0-44525 GCF_045843805.1 Urocitellus parryii | reverse complement strand
ACATTATTTGCCAAGTTTCAAGAGCTAGCACCAACCGTGTTTGATTTTGAGTTCCAAATACATGTATCCATATAGGAGAAAACAGAGTGAAACCTAAACATGAAAACGGTTACTGCAAAGGAACGGTTTAACCTAGAAGAACGAAATTTGGTGAGCCAAGTGGGATTGGTGTACTGATCATTACCTGCCAGTATCATCAATATTGGGTGAAAAAATGTTTGCTGAGATTTCAGGAAACTCGTAGTTTTTTGGAAGCTTGGCAACCCCTTTCAATGAAAGTGATTCTAGTCAGTCTCTGCTTGGGACTACTTCAATAGGACACAAACCATAGCGATAGAACATGGAAATACATTATTGTGCCAAGTTTCAAAGAGCTAGCACAAACCGTGTTTGATTTAGAGTTCCAACTACGTGTATACATATAGGAGAAAACAGAGTGAAACCTAAACATGAAAACGGTTACCGCAAAGGAACGGTTTAACCTAGAAGAACGAAATTTGGTGAGCCAAGTGGGATTGGTGTACTGATCAATTACCTGCCAGTAATCATCAAGTTTGGGTAAAAAAATATTTGCTGAGATTTCAGGAAACTCGTAGTTTTTTGGAAACTTGGCAACCCCTTTCAAATGAAAGTGATTCTCGTCAGTCTCTGCTTGGGGCTACTTCAATAGGACACCAACCATAGCGATAGAACTCGGAACTACATTATTGTGCCAAGTTTCAAAGAGCTAGCACCAAGCGTGTTTGATTTAGAGTTCAACTACATGTATCCATATAGGAGAAAACTGAGTGAAACCTAAACATGAAAAACGGTTACTGCAAAGGAACGGTTAACCTAGAAGAACGAAATTTGGTGAGCCAAGTGGGATTGGTGTACTGATCATTACCTCCCAGTATCATCAAGATTGGGTGAAAAAATGTTTGCTGAGATTTCAGGAATCTCATAGTTTTTTGGAAGCTTGGCAACCACTTTCAATGAAAGTGATTCTCGTCAGTCTCTCCTTGGGGCTACTTCAATAGGACACAAACCATAGCGATAGAACTTGGAACTACATTATTGTGCAAGTTTCAAAGAGCTAGCACAAACCGTGTTTGATTTAGAGTTTCCAACTACATGTATCCATATAGGAGAAAACAGAGTGAAACCTAAACATGAAAACGGTTACTGCAAAGGAACGGTTTAACCTAGAAGAACGAAATTTGGTGAGCCAAGTGGGATTGGTGTACTGATCGTTACCTGCCAGTATCATCAAGATTGGTTGAAAAAATGTTTGCTGAGATTTTAGGAAACTCGTAATTTTTTGGAAGCTTGGCAACCCCTTTCAATGAAAGTGATTCTCGTCAGTCTCTGCTTGGGGTGACTTGAATAGGACACAAACCATAGCAATAGAACTTGGAACTACATTATTGTGCCAAGTTTCAAAGAGCTAGCACAAACCGTGCTTGATTTTGATTTCCAAATACATGTATCCATATAGGAGAAAACAGAGTGAAACCTAAACATGAAAACGGTTACTGCAAACGAAGGATTTAATCTAGAAGAACGAAATTCGGTGAGCCAAGTGGGATTGGTGTACAGATCATTACCTGCCAGTATCATCAAGATTGGGTGAAAAAAATGTTTGCTGAGATTTGAGGAAACTCGTACTTTTTGGAAGCTTGGCAACCCCTTTCAATGAAAGTGATTCTCGTCAGTCTCTGCTTGGGGCTACTTCAATAGGACACAAACCATAGCGATAGAACATGGAACTACATTATTGTGCCAAGTTTCAAAGTGCTAGCACAAACCGTGTTTGATTTAGAGTTCCAACTACATGTATCCATATAGGAGAAAACACAGTGAAACCTAACATGAAAACGGTTACTGCAAAGGAACGGTTTAACCTAGAAGAACGAAATTTGGTGAGCAAAGTGGGATTGGTGTACTGATCATTACCTGCCAGTATCATCAACATTGGGTGAAAAAATATTTGCTGAGATTTCCGGAAACTCGTAGTTTTTGGAAGCTTGGCAACCCCTTTCAATGAAAGTGATTCTCGTCAGTCTCTGCTTGGGGCTACTTCAATAGGAAACTAACCATAGCGATAGAACTTGGAACTAAATTATTGTGCCAAGTTTCAAAGTGCTAGAACAAACCGTGTTTGATTTAGAGTTCCAACTACATGTATCCATAAAGGAGAAAACAGAGTGAAACCTAACCATGAAAACGGTTACTGCAAAGGAACGGTTTAACCTAGAAGAACGAAATTTCGTGAGCCAAGTGGGTTGGTATACTGATCATTACCTGCCAGTATCATCAAGATTGGGTGAAAAAATGTTTGCTGAGATTTCAGGAAACTCGTAGTTTTTTGGAAGCTTGGCAACCCTTTCAATGAAAGTGATTCTTGTCAGTCTCTGCTTGGGGATACTTCAATAGGACACAAACCATAGCGATAGAACTTGGAACTACATTATTTGCCAAGTTTCAAAGAGCTAGCACCAACCGTGTTTGATTTTGAGTTCCAAATACATGTATCCATATAGGAGAAAACAGAGTGAAACCTAAACATGAAAACGGTTACTGCAAAGGAACGGTTTAACCTAGAAGAACGAAATTTGGTGAGCCAAGTGGGATTGGTGTACTGATCATTACCTGCCAGTATCATCAATATTGGGTGAAAAAATGTTTGCTGAGATTTCAGGAAACTCGTAGTTTTTTGGAAGCTTGGCAACCCTTTCAATGAAAGTGATTCTAGTCAGTCTCTGCTTGGGACTACTTCAATAGGACACAAACCATAGCGATAGAACATGGAAATACATTATTGTGCCAAGTTTCAAAGAGCTAGCACAAACCGTGTTTGATTTAGAGTTCCAACTACGTGTATACATATAGGAGAAAACAGAGTGAAACCTAAACATGAAAACGGTTACTGCAAAGGAACGGTTTAACCTAGAAGAACGAAATTTGGTGAGCCAAGTGGGATTGGTGTACTGATCATTACCTGCCAGTATCATCAAGTTTGGGTAAAAAAATGTTTGCTGAGATTTCAGGAAACTCGTAGTTTTTGGAAACTTGGCAACCCCTTTCAATGAAAGTGATTCTCGTCAGTCTCTGCTTGGGGCTACTTCAATAGACACCAACCATAGCGATAGAACTTGGAACTACATTATTGTGCCAAGTTTCAAAGAGCTAGCACCAAGCGTGTTTGATTTAGAGTTCCAACTACATGTATCCATATAGGAGAAAACAGAGTGAAACCTAAACATGAAAACGGTTACTGCAAAGGAACGGTTTAACCTAGAAGAACGAAATTTGGTGAGCCAAGTGGGATTGGTGTACTGATCATTACCTCCCAGTATCATCAAGATTGGGTGAAAAAATGTTTTGCTGAGATTTCAGGAATCTCGTAGTTTTTTGGAAGCTTGGCAACCACTTTCAATGAAAGTGATTCTCGTCAGTCTCTGCTTGGGGCTACTTCAATAGGACACAAACCATAGCGATAGAAACTTGGAACTACATTATTGTGGCCAAGTTTCAAAGAGCTAGCACAAACCGTGTTTGATTTAGAGTTCCAACTACATGTATCCATATAAGAGAAAACAGAGTGAAACCTAAACATGAAAACGGTTAATGCAAAGGAACGGTTTAACCTAGAAGAACGAAATTTGGTGAGCCAAGTGGGATTGGTGCACTGATCATTACCTGCCAGTATCATCAAGATTGGTGAGAAATTGTTTGCTGAGATTTCAGGAAACTCGTAGTTTTTTGGAAGCTTGGCAACCCTTTCAATGAAAGTGATTCTCGTCAGTCTCTGCTTGGGGCTACTTCAATAGGACACAAACCATAGCGATAGAACTTGGAACTACATTATTGTGCCAAGTTTCAAAGAGCTAGCACAAACCGTGTTTGATTTAGAGTTCCAACTACACGTATCCATATAGGAGAAAACAGAGTGAAACCTAACCATGAAAACGGTAACTGCAAAGGAATGGTTTATCCTAGAAGAACGAAATTTGGTGAGCCAAGTGGGATTGGTGTACTGATCATTACCTGCCAGTATCATCAAGATTGGGTGAAAAAATGTTTGCTGAGATTTGAGGAAACTCGTATTTTTTGGAAGCTTGGCAACCCCTTTCAATGAAAGTGATTCTCGTCAGTCTCTGCTTGGGCTACTTCAATAGGACACAAACCATAGCGATAGAACATGGAACTACATTATTGTGCCAAGTTTCAAAGTGCTAGCACAAACCGTGTTTGATTAGAGTTCCAACTACATGTATCCATATAGGAGAAAACACAGTGAAACCTAAACATGAAAACGGTTACTGCAAAGGAACGGTTTAACCTAGAAGAACGAAATTTGGTGAGCAAAGTGGATTGGTGTACTAATCATTACCTGCCAGTATCATCAACATTGGGTGAAAAAATATTTGCTGAGATTTCCGGAAACTCGTAGTTTTTTGGAAGCTTGGCAACCCCTTTCAATGAAAGTGATTCTCGTCAGTCTCTGCTTGGGGCTACTTCAATAGGACACAAACAATAGCGATAGAACTTGGAACTAAATTATTGTGCCAAGTTTCAAAGTGCTAGAACAAACCGTGTTTGATTTAGAGTTCCAACTACATGTATCCATAAAGGAGAAAACAGAGTGAAACCTAACCATGAAAACGGTTACTGCAAAGGAACGGTTTAACCTAGAAGAACGAATTTGGTGAGCCAAGTGGGATTGGTATACTGATCATTACCTGCCAGTATCATCAAGATTGGGTGAAAAAATGTTTGCTGAGATTTCAGGAACTCATAGTTTTTTGGAAGCTTGGCAACCCCTTTCAATGAAAGTGATTCTTGTCAGTCTCTGCTTGGGGATACTTCAATAGGACACAAACCATAGCGATAGAACTTGGAACTACATTATTGTGCCAAATTTCAAAGAGCTAGCACAAACCGGGTTTGATTTAGAGTTCCAACTACATGTATCCATATAGGAGAAAACAGAGTGAAACCTAAACATGAAAACGGTTACTGCAAAGGAACGGTTTAACCTACAAGAACGAAATTTTGTGAGCCAAGTGGGATTGGTGTACTGATCATTACCTGCCAGTATCATCAAGATTGGTTTGAAAAAATGTTTGCTGAGATTTCAGAAATCTCGTAGTTTTTTGGAAGCTTGGCAACCCCTTTCAATGAAAGTGATTCTCGTCAGTCTCTGCTTGGGGCTACTTCAATAGGACCACAACCATAGCGATAGAACATGGAACTAAATTATTGTGCCAAGTTTCAAAGAGCTAGCACAAACCGTGCTTGATTTTGAGTTCCAAATACATGTATCCATATAGGAGAAAACAGAGTGAAACCTAACCATGAAAACGGTTACTGCAAAGGAACGGTTTAACTAGAAGAACGAAATTTGGTGAGCCAAGTGGGATTGGTGTACTGATCATTACCTGCCAGTATCATCAAGATTGGGTGAAAAAATGTTTGCTGAGATTTCAGGAAACTCGTAGTTTTTTGGAAGCTTGGCAACCACTTTCAATGAAAGTGATTCTCCTCAGTCTCTGCGTGGGGCTACTTCAATAGGACACCATTCATAGAGATACAAATTGGAACTACATTATTGTGCCAAGTGTCAAAGAGCTAGCACAAACCGTGTTTGATTTAGAGTTCCACTACATGTATCCATATAGGAGAAAACAGAGTGAAACCTAAACATGAAAATGGTTACTGCAAAGGAACGGTTTAACGTAGAAGAACGAAATTTGGTGAGCCAAGTGGGATTGGTGTACTTATCATTACCTGCCAGTATCATCAAGATTGGGTGAAAAAATGTTTGCTGAGATTTCCGGAAACTCGTAGTTTTTTGGAAGCTTGGCAACCCCTTTCAATGAAAGTGATTCTCGTCAGTCTCTGTTTGGGGCTACTTGAATAGGACACCACCCATAAGCGATAGAACTTGGAACTACATTATTTGCCAAGTTTCAAAGAGCTAGCACCAACCGTGTTTGATTTTGAGTTCCAAATACATGTATCCATATAGGAGAAAACAGAGTGAAACCTAAACATGAAACGGTTACTGCAAAGGAACGGTTTTAACCTAGAAGAACGAAATTTGGTGAGCCAAGTGGGATTGGTGTACTGATCATTACCTGCCAGTATCATCAATATTGGGTGAAAAAATGTTTGCTGAGATTTCAGGAAACTCGTAGTTTTTTGGAAGCTTGGCAACCCCTTTCAATGAAAGTGATTCTAGTCAGTCTCTGCTTGGGACTACTTCAATAGGACACAAACCATAGCGATAGAACATGGAAATACATTATTGTGCCAAGTTTTCAAAGAGCTAGCACAAACCGTGTTTGATTTAGAGTTCCAACTACGTGTATACATATAGGAGAAAACAGAGTGAAACCTAAACATGAAAACGGTTACCGCAAAGGAACGGTTTAACCTAGAAGAACGAAATTTGGTGAGCCAAGTGGGATTGGTGTACTGATCATTACCTGCCAGTATCATCAAGTTTGGGTAAAAAAATATTTGCTGAGATTTCAGGAAACTCGTAGTTTTTTGGAAACTTGGCAACCCCTTTCAATGAAAGTGATTCTCGTCAGTCTCTGCTTGGGGCTACTTCAATAGGACACCAACCATAGCGATAGAACTCGGAACTACATTTATTGTGCCAAGTTTCAAAGAGCTAGCACCAAGCGTGTTTGATTTAGAGTTCCAACTACATGTATCCATATAGGAGAAAACTGAGTGAAACCTAAACATGAAAACGGTTACTGCAAAGGAACGGTTTAACCTAGAAGAACGAAATTTGGTGAGCCAAGTGGGATTGGTGTACTGATCATTACCTCCCAGTATCATCAAGATTGGTGAAAAAATGTTTGCTGAGATTTCAGGAATCTCGTAGTTTTTTGGAAGCTTGGCAACCACTTTCAATGAAAGTGATTCTCGTCAGTCTCTCCTTGGGGCTACTTCAATAGGACACAAACCATAGCGATAGAACTTGGAACTACATTATTGTGCCAAGTTTCAAAGAGCTAGCACAAACCGTGTTTGATTTAGAGTTCCAACTACATGTATCCATATAGGAGAAAACAGAGTGAAACCTAAACATGAAACGGTTACTGCAAAGGAACGGTTTAACCTAGAAGAACGAAATTTGGTGAGCCAAGTGGGATTGGTGTACTGATCGTTACCTGCCAGTATCATCAAGTTTGGTTGAAAAAATGTTTGCTGAGATTTAGGAAACTCGTAATTTTTTGGAAGCTTGGCAACCCCTTTCAATGAAAGTGATTCTCGTCAGTCTCTGCTTGGGGTGACTTGAATAGGACACAAACCATAGCAATAGAACTTGGAACTACATTATTGTGCCAAGTTTCAAAGAGCTAGCACAAACCGTGCTTGATTTTGATTTCCAAATACATGTATCCATATAGGAGAAAACAGAGTGAAACCTAAACATGAAAACGGTTACTGCAAACGAAGGATTTAATCTAGAAGAACGAAATTCGGTGAGCCAAGTGGGATTGGTGTACAGATCATTACCTGCCAGTATCATCAAGATTGGGTGAAAAAATGTTTGCTGAGATTTGAGGAAACTCGTACTTTTTGGAAGCTTGGCAACCCCTTTCAATGAAAGTGATTCTCGTCAGTCTCTGCTTGGGGCTACTTCAATAGGACACAAACCATAGCGATAGAACATGGAACTACATTATTGTGCCAAGTTTCAAAGTGCTAGCACAAACCGTGTTTGATTTAGAGTTCCAACTACATGTATCCATATAGGAGAAAACACAGTGAAACCTAAACATGAAAACGGTTACTGCAAAGGAACGGTTTAACCTAGAAGAACGAAATTTGGTGAGCAAAGTGGGATTGGTGTACTGATCATTACCTGCAGTATCATCAACATTGGGTGAAAAAATATTTGCTGAGATTTCCGGAAACTCGTAGTTTTTTGAAGCTTGGCAACCCCTTTCAATGAAAGTGATTCTCGTCAGTCTCTGCTTGGGGCTACTTCAATAGGACACTAACCATAGCGATAGAACTTGGAACTAAATTATTGTGCCAAGTTTCAAAGTGCTAGAACAAACCGTGTTTGATTTAGAGTTCCAACTACATGTATCCATAAAGGAGAAAACAGAGTGAAACCTAACCATGAAAACGGTTACTGCAAAGGAACGGTTTAACCTAGAAGAACGAAATTTCGTGAGCCAAGTGGGTTGGTATACTGATCATTACCTGCCAGTATCATCAAGATTGGGTGAAAAAATGTTTGCTGAGATTTCAGGAAACTCGTAGTTTTTTGGAAGCTTGGCAACCCTTTCAATGAAAGTGATTCTTGTCAGTCTCTGCTTGGGGATACTTCAATAGGACACAAACCATAGCGATAGAACTTGGAACTACATTATTTGCCAAGTTTCAAAGAGCTAGCACCAACCGTGTTTGATTTTGAGTTCCAAATACATGTATCCATATAGGAGAAAACAGAGTGAAACCTAAACATGAAAACGGTTACTGCAAAGGAACGGTTTAACCTAGAAGAACGAAATTTGGTGAGCCAAGTGGGATTGGTGTACTGATCATTACCTGCCAGTATCATCAATATTGGGTGAAAAAATGTTTGCTGAGATTTCAGGAAACTCGTAGTTTTTTGGAAGCTTGGCAACCCCTTTCAATGAAAGTGATTCTAGTCAGTCTCTGCTTGGGACTACTTCAATAGGACACAAACCATAGCGATAGAACATGGAAATACATTATTGTGCCAAGTTTCAAAGAGCTAGCACAAACCGTGTTTGATTTAGAGTTCCAACTACGTGTATACATATAGGAGAAAACAGAGTGAAACCTAAACATGAAAACGGTTACCGCAAAGGAACGGTTTAACCTAGAAGAACGAAATTTGGTGAGCCAAGTGGGATTGGTGTACTGATCATTACCTGCCAGTATCATCAAGTTTGGGTAAAAAAATATTTGCTGAGATTTCAGGAAACTCGTAGTTTTTTGGAAACTTGGCAACCCCTTTCAATGAAAGTGATTCTCGTCAGTCTCTGCTTGGGGCTACTTCAATAGGACACCAACCATAGCGATAGAACTCGGAACTACATTATTGTGCCAAGTTTCAAAGAGCTAGCACCAAGCGTGTTTGATTTAGAGTTCCAACTACATGTATCCATATAGGAGAAAACTGAGTGAAACCTAAACATGAAAACGGTTACTGCAAAGGAACGGTTTAACCTAGAAGAACGAAATTTGGTGAGCCAAGTGGGATTGGTGTACTGATCATTACCTCCCAGTATCATCAAGATTGGGTGAAAAAATGTTTGCTGAGATTTCAGGAATCTCGTAGTTTTTTGGAAGCTTGGCAACCACTTTCAATGAAAGTGATTCTCGTCAGTCTCTCCTTGGGGCTACTTCAATAGGACACAAACCATAGCGATAGAACTTGGAACTACATTATTGTGCCAAGTTTCAAAGAGCTAGCACAAACCGTGTTTGATTTAGAGTTCCAACTACATGTATCCATATAGGAGAAAACAGAGTGAAACCTAAACATGAAAACGGTTACTGCAAAGGAACGGTTTAACCTAGAAGAACGAAATTTGGTGAGCCAAGTGGGATTGGTGTACTGATCGTTACCTGCCAGTATCATCAAGATTGGTTGAAAAAATGTTTGCTGAGATTTTAGGAAACTCGTAATTTTTTGGAAGCTTGGCAACCCCTTTCAATGAAAGTGATTCTCGTCAGTCTCTGCTTGGGGTGACTTGAATAGGACACAAACCATAGCAATAGAACTTGGAACTACATTATTGTGCCAAGTTTCAAAGAGCTAGCACAAACCGTGCTTGATTTTGATTTCCAAATACATGTATCCATATAGGAGAAAACAGAGTGAAACCTAAACATGAAAACGGTTACTGCAAACGAAGGATTTAATCTAGAAGAACGAAATTCGGTGAGCCAAGTGGGATTGGTGTACAGATCATTACCTGCCAGTATCATCAAGATTGGGTGAAAAAATGTTTGCTGAGATTTGAGGAAACTCGTACTTTTTGGAAGCTTGGCAACCCCTTTCAATGAAAGTGATTCTCGTCAGTCTCTGCTTGGGGCTACTTCAATAGGACACAAACCATAGCGATAGAACATGGAACTACATTATTGTGCCAAGTTTCAAAGTGCTAGCACAAACCGTGTTTGATTTAGAGTTCCAACTACATGTATCCATATAGGAGAAAACACAGTGAAACCTAAACATGAAAACGGTTACTGCAAAGGAACGGTTTAACCTAGAAGAACGAAATTTGGTGAGCAAAGTGGGATTGGTGTACTGATCATTACCTGCCAGTATCATCAACATTGGGTGAAAAAATATTTGCTGAGATTTCCGGAAACTCGTAGTTTTTTGGAAGCTTGGCAACCCCTTTCAATGAAAGTGATTCTCGTCAGTCTCTGCTTGGGGCTACTTCAATAGGACACTAACCATAGCGATAGAACTTGGAACTAAATTATTGTGCCAAGTTTCAAAGTGCTAGAACAAACCGTGTTTGATTTAGAGTTCCAACTACATGTATCCATAAAGGAGAAAACAGAGTGAAACCTAACCATGAAAACGGTTACTGCAAAGGAACGGTTTAACCTAGAAGAACGAAATTTCGTGAGCCAAGTGGGTTGGTATACTGATCATTACCTGCCAGTATCATCAAGATTGGGTGAAAAAATGTTTGCTGAGATTTCAGGAAACTCGTAGTTTTTTGGAAGCTTGGCAACCCCTTTCAATGAAAGTGATTCTTGTCAGTCTCTGCTTGGGGATACTTCAATAGGACACAAACCATAGCGATAGAACTTGGAACTACATTATTTGCCAAGTTTCAAAGAGCTAGCACCAACCGTGTTTGATTTTGAGTTCCAAATACATGTATCCATATAGGAGAAAACAGAGTGAAACCTAAACATGAAAACGGTTACTGCAAAGGAACGGTTTAACCTAGAAGAACGAAATTTGGTGAGCCAAGTGGGATTGGTGTACTGATCATTACCTGCCAGTATCATCAATATTGGGTGAAAAAATGTTTGCTGAGATTTCAGGAAACTCGTAGTTTTTTGGAAGCTTGGCAACCCCTTTCAATGAAAGTGATTCTAGTCAGTCTCTGCTTGGGACTACTTCAATAGGACACAAACCATAGCGATAGAACATGGAAATACATTATTGTGCCAAGTTTCAAAGAGCTAGCACAAACCGTGTTTGATTTAGAGTTCCAACTACGTGTATACATATAGGAGAAAACAGAGTGAAACCTAAACATGAAAACGGTTACTGCAAAGGAACGGTTTAACCTAGAAGAACGAAATTTGGTGAGCCAAGTGGGATTGGTGTACTGATCATTACCTGCCAGTATCATCAAGTTTGGGTAAAAAAATGTTTGCTGAGATTTCAGGAAACTCGTAGTTTTTTGGAAACTTGGCAACCCCTTTCAATGAAAGTGATTCTCGTCAGTCTCTGCTTGGGGCTACTTCAATAGGACACCAACCATAGCGATAGAACTTGGAACTACATTATTGTGCCAAGTTTCAAAGAGCTAGCACCAAGCGTGTTTGATTTAGAGTTCCAACTACATGTATCCATATAGGAGAAAACAGAGTGAAACCTAAACATGAAAACGGTTACTGCAAAGGAACGGTTTAACCTAGAAGAACGAAATTTGGTGAGCCAAGTGGGATTGGTGCACTGATCATTACCTGCCAGTATCATCAAGATTGGGTGAGAAATTGTTTGCTGAGATTTCAGGAAACTCGTAGTTTTTTGGAAGCTTGGCAACCCCTTTCAATGAAAGTGATTCTCGTCAGTCTCTGCTTGGGGCTACTTCAATAGGACACAAACCATAGCGATAGAACTTGGAACTACATTATTGTGCCAAGTTTCAAAGAGCTAGCACAAACCGTGTTTGATTTAGAGTTCCAACTACACGTATCCATATAGGAGAAAACAGAGTGAAACCTAACCATGAAAACGGTAACTGCAAAGGAATGGTTTATCCTAGAAGAACGAAATTTGGTGAGCCAAGTGGGATTGGTGTACTGATCATTACCTGCCAGTATCATCAAGATTGGGTGAAAAAATGTTTGCTGAGATTTCAGGAAACTCGTAGTTTTTTGGAAGCTTGGCAAATTGGCAACCCCTTTCAATGAAAGTGATTCTCGTCAGTCTCTGCTTGGGGCTACTTCAATAGGACACCAACCATAGCGAAAGAACTTGGAACTACATTATTGTGACAAGTTTCAAAGAGCTAGCTTAAACCGTGTTTGATTTAGAGTTCCAACTACATGTATCCATATAGGAGAAAACAGAGTGAAACCTATACATGAAAACGGTTACTGCAAAGGAACGGTTTAACCTAGAAGAACGAAATTTGGTGAGCCAAGTGGGATTGGTGTACTGATCATTACCTGCCAGTATCATCAAGATTGGGTGAATAAATGTTTGCTGAGATTTCAGGAAACTCGTAGTGTTTTGGAAGCTTGGCAACCCCTTTCAATGAAATTGATTCTCGTCAGTCTCTGCTTGGGGCTACTTGAATTGGACACAATCCATAGCGATAGAACTTGGAACTACATTATTGTGCCAAGTTTCAAAGAGCTAGCACAAACCGTGCTTGATTTTGAGTTCCAAATACATGTATCCATATAGGAGAAAACAGAGTGAAACCTAAACATAAAAACGGTTACTGCAAACGAACGGTTCAATCTAGAAGAACGAAATTTGGTGAGCCAAGTGGGATTGGTGTACTGATCATTACCTGCCAGTATCATCAAGATTGGGTGAAAAAATGTTTGCTGAGATTTGAGGAAACTCGTAGTTTTTTGGAAGCTTGGCAACCCCTTTCAATGAAAGTGATTCTCGTCAGTCTCTGCTTGGGGCTACTTCAATAGGACACAAACCATAGCGATAGAACTTGGAACTACATTATTGTGCCAAGTTACAAAGAGCTGGCACAAACCGTGTTTGATTTAGAGTTCCAACTACATGTATCCATATAAGAGAAAACAGAGTGAAACCTAAACATGAAAACGGTTACTGCAAATGAACGGTTTAACCTAGAAGAACGAAATTTGGTGAGCCAAGTGGGATTGGTGCACTGATCATTACCTGCCAGTATCATCAAGATTGGGTGAAAAAATGTTTGCTGAGATTTCAGGAAACACGTAGTTTTTTGGAAGCTTGGCAACCCCTTTCATTGAAAGTGATTCTCGTCAGTCTCTGCTTGGGGCTTCTTCAATAGGACACAAACCATAGCGATAGAACTTGGAACTACATTATTGTGCCAAGTTTCAAAGAGCTAGCACAAACCGTGTTTGATTTAGAGTTCCAAATACATGTATCCATATAGGAGAAAACATAGTGAAACGTAAACATGAAAACGGTTACTGCAAAGGAGCGGTTTAACCTAGAAGAACGAAATTTGGTGAGCCAAGTGCGAATGGTGTCCTGATCATTACCTGCAAGTATCATCAAGATTGGGTGAAAATCTGTTTGCTGAGATTTCAGGAAACTCGTAGGTTTTTTGAAGCTTGGCTACCCCTTTCAATGAAAGTGATTCTCGTCAGTCTCTGCTTGGGTCTACTTCAATAGGACACCAACCATAGCGATAGAACTTGGAACTACATTATTGTGCCAAGTTTCAAAGAGCTAGCACAAACCGTGTTTGATTTAGAGTTCCAACTACATGTATCCATATAGGAGAAAACAGAGTGAAACCTAAACATGAAAACGGTTAATGCAAAGGAACGGTTTAACCTAGAAGAACGAAATTTGGTGAGCCAAGTGGGATTGGTGTACTGATCATTACCTGCCAGTATCATCAAGATTGGGTGAAAAAATGTTTGCTGAGATTTCCGGAAACTCGTAGTTTTTTGGAAGCTTGGCAACCCCTTTCAATGAAAGTGATTCTCGTCAGTCTCTGCTTGGGGCTACTTCAATAGGACACCAACCATAGTGATAGAACTTGGAACTGCATTATTGTGCCAAGTTTCAAAGAGCTAGCACAAACCGTGTTTGATTTAGAGTTCCAAATACATGTATTTATATAGGAGAAAACAGAGTGAAACCTAAACATGAAAACGGTTACTGCAAACGAACGGTTTAATCTAGAAGAACGAAATTTGGTGAGCCAAGTGGGAATGGTGTACTGATCATTACCTGCAAGTATCATCAAGATTGGATGAAAAAATGTTTGCTGAGATTTCAGGAAACTCGTAGTTTTTTGGAAGCTTGGCAACCCCTTTCAATGAAAGTGATTCTCGTCAGTCTCTGCTTGGGGCTTCTTCAATAGGACACAAACCATAGCGATAGAACTTGGAACTACATTATTGTGCCAAGTTTCAAAGAGCTAGCACAAACCGTGTTTGATTTAGAGTTCCAACTACATGTATCCATATAGGAGAAAACAGAGTGAAACCTAACCATGAAAACGGTTACTGCAAAAGGAATGGTTTAACCTAGAAGAACGAAATTTGGTGAGCCAAGGGGGATTGGTGTACTGATCATTACGTGCCAGTATCATCAAGATTGGGTGAAAAAATGTTTGCTGAGATTTCAGGAAACTCGTAGTTTTTTGGAAGCTTGGCAAATTGGCAACCCCTTTCAATGAAAGTGATTCTCGTCAGTCTCTGCTTGGGGCTACCTCAATAGGACACCAACCGTACCGATAGAACTTGGAACTATATTATTGTGCCAAGTTTCAAAGAGCTAGCACAAACCGTGCTTGATTTTGAGTTCCAAATACATGTATCCATATAGGAGAAAACCAAGTGAACCCTAAACATGAAAATGGTTACTGCAAAGGAACGGTTTAACCTAGAAGAACGAAATTTGGTGAGCCAAGTGGGATTGGTGTACTGATCATTACCTGCCAGTATCATCAAGATTGGGTGAAAAAATGTTTGCCCGAGATTTCCGGAAACTCGTAGTTTTTTGGAAGCTTGGCAACCCCTTTCAATGAAAGTGATTCTCGTCAGTCTCTGCTTGGGGCTACTTCAATAGGACACCAATCATAGCGATAGAACTTGGAACTACATTATTGTGCCAAGTTTCAAAGAGCTAGCACCAAACCGTGTTTGATTTAGAGTTCCAACTACATGTATCCATATAGGAGAAAACACAGTGAAACCTAAACATGAAAACGGTTACTGCAAAGGAACGGTTTAACCTAGAAGAACGAAATTTGGTGAGCAAAGTGGGATTGGTGTACTGATCATTACCTGCCAGTATCATCAAGATTGGGTGAAAAAATGTTTGCTGAGATTTCAGGAATCTCGTAGTTTTTTGGAAGCTTGGCAACCACTTTCAATGAAAGTGATTCTCCTCAGTCTCTGCTTGGGGCTACTTCAATAAGACACCAACCATAGAGATAGAACTTGGAACTACATTACTGTGCCAAGTTTCAAAGAGCTAGCACAAACCGTGTTTGATTTAGAGTTCCAACTACATGTATCCATATAGGAGAAAACAGAGTGAAACCTAAACATGAAAACGGTTACTGCAAAGGAACGGTTTAACCTAGAAGAACTAAATTTGGTGAGCCAAGTGGGATTGGTGTACTGATCATTACCTGCCAGTATCATCAAGATTGGGTGAAAAAATATTTGCTGAGATTTCCGGAAACTCGTAGTTTTTTGGAAGCTTGGCAACCCCTTTCAATGAAAGTGATTCTCGTCAGTCTGTGCTTGGGGCTACTTCAATAGGACACCAACAATAGCGATAGATCTTGGAACTAAATTATTGTGCCAAGTTTCAAAAAGCTAGCACCAACCGTGTTTGATTTAGAGTTCCAACTACATGTATCCATATAGGAGAAAACAGAGTGAAACCTAAACATGAAAACGATTACTGCAAAGGAACGGTTTAACCTAGAAGAACGAAATTTGGTGAGCCAAGTGGGATTGGTGTACTGATCATTACCTGCCAGTATCATCAAGATTGGGTGAAAAAATGTTTGCTGAGATTTCCGGAAACTCGTAGTTTTTTGGAAGCTTGGCAACCCCTTTCAATGAAAGTGATTCTCGTCAGTCTCTGCTTGGGACTACTTCAATAGGACACCAACCGTACCGATAGAACTTGGAACTACATTATTGTGCCAAGTTTCAAAGAGCTAGCACAAACCGTGTTTGATTTAGATTTCCAACTACATGTATCCATATAGGAGAAAACAGAGTGAAACCTAAACATGAAAACGGTTACTGCAAAGGAACGGTTTAACCTAGAAGAACAAAATTTGGTGAGCCAAGTGGGATTTGTGTCGCGATCATTACCTACCTGTATCATCACGATTGGGTGAAAAAATGTTTGCTGAGATTTCAGGAAACTCGTAGTTTTTTGGAAGCTTGGCAACCCCTTTCAATGAAAGTGATTCTCGTCAGTCTCTGCTTGGGGCTACTTCAATAGGACACCAACAATAGCGATAGAACTTGGAACTAAATTATTGTGCCAAGTTTCAAAGAGCTAGCACCAACCGTGTTTGATTTAGAGTTCCAACTACATGTATCCATATAGGAGAAAACAGAGTGAAACCTAAACATGAAAACGGTTACTGCAAAGGAACAGTTTAACCTAGAAGAACGAAATTTGGTGAGCCAAGTGGGATTGGTGTACTGATCATTACCTGTCAGTATCATCAAGATTGGGTGAAAAAATGTTTGCTGAGATTTCAGGAAACTCGTAGTTTTTTGGAAGCTTGGCAACCCCTTTCAATGAAAGTGATTCTCGTCAGTCTCTGCTTGGGTCTACTTCAATAGGACACCAACCGTACCGATACAACTTGGAACTACATTATTGTGCCAAGTTTCAAAGAGCTAGCACAAACCGTGTTTGATTTAGAGTTCCAACTACATGTATCCATATAGGAGAAAACAGAGTGAAACCTAAACATGAAAACGGTTACTGCAAAGGAACGGTTTATCCTAGAAGAATGAAATTTGGTGAACCAAGTGGGATTGGTGTCGTGATCATTACATGCAAGTATCATCAAGATTGGGTGAAAAAATGTTTGCTGAAATTTCCGGAAACTCGTAGTTTTTTGGAAGCTTGGCAACCCCTTTCAATGAAAGTGATTCTCGTCAGTCTCTGCTTGGGGCTACTTCAATAGGACACCAACCATAGCGATAGAACTTGGAACTACATTATTTTGAAAAGTTTCAAAGAGCTACCACAAACCGTGTTTGATTTAGAGTTCCAACTACATGTATCCATATAGGAGAAAACAGAGTGAAACCTAAACATGAAAACGGTTACTGCAAAGGAACGGTTTAACCTAGAAGAACGAAATTTGGTGAGCCAAGTGGGATTGGTGTCATGATCATTACCTGCCTGCATCATCAAGATTGGGTGAAAAAATGTTTGCTGAGATTTCAGGAAACTCGTAGTTTTTTGGAAGCTTGGCAACCCCTTTCAATGAAAGTGATTCTCGTCAGTCTCTGCTTGGGACTACTTCAATAGGACACCAACCGTACCGATAGAACTTGGAACTACATTATTGTGCCAAGTTTCAAAGAGCTAGCACAAACCGTGCTTGATTTGGAGTTCCAAATTCATGTATCCATATAGGAGAAAACAGAGTGAAACCAAAACTTGAAAATGGTTTTGCAAAGGAACGGTTTAACCTAGAAGAACGAAATTTGGTGAGCCAAGTGGGATTGGTGTACTGATCATTATCTGCCAGTATCATCAAGATTGGGTGAAAAAATGTTTGCTGAGATTTCCGGAAACTCGTAGTTTTTTGGAAACTTGGCAACCCCTTTCAATGAAAATGATTCTTGTTAGTCTATGCTTGGGGCTACTTCAATAGGACACAAACCATAGCAATAGAACATGGAACTACATTATTGTGCCTTGTTTCAAAGAGCTAGCACAAACCGTGTTTGATTTAGAGTTCCAACTACATGTATCCATATAGGAGAAAACAGAGTGAAACCTAAACCTGAAAACGGTTACTGCAAAGGAACGGTTTAACCTAGAAGAACGAAATTTGGTGAGCCAAGTGGGAATGGTATACTGATCATTACCTGCCAGTATCATCAAGATTGGGTGAAAAAATGTTTGCTGAGATTTCAGGAAACTCGTAGTTTTTTGGAAGCTTGGCAACCCCTTTCAATGAAAGTGATTCTCGTCAGTCTCTGCTTGGGGCTACTTCAATAGGACACCAACCATACCGATAGAACTTGGAACTATATTATTGTGCCAAGTTTCAATGAGCTAGCACAAACCGTGTTTGATTTAGAGTTCCAACTACATGTATCCATATAGGAGAAAACAGAGTGAAACCTAACCATGAAAACGGTTACTGCAAAGGAACGGTTTAACCTAGAAGAACGAAATTTGGTGAGCCAAGTGGGATTGGTGTACTGATCATTACCTGCCAGTATCATCAAGATTGGGTGAAAAAATGTTTGCCGAGATTTCCGGAAACTCGTAGTTTTTTGGAAGCTTGGCAACCCCTTTCAATGAAAGTGATTCTCGTCAGTCTCTGCTTGGGGCTACTTCAATAGGACACCAATCATAGCGATAGAACTTGGAACTACATTATTGTGCCAAGTTTCAAAGAGCTAGCACCAACCGTGTTTGATTTAGAGTTCCAACTACATGTATCCATATAGGAGAAAACACAGTGAAACCTAAACATGAAAACGGTTACTGCAAAGGAACGGTTTAACCTAGAAGAACGAAATTTGGTGAGCAAAGTGGGATTGGTGTACTGATCATTACCTGCCAGTATCATCAAGATTGGGTGAAAAAATGTTTGCTGAGATTTCAGGAATCTCGTAGTTTTTTGGAAGCTTGGCAACCACTTTCAATGAAAGTGATTCTCCTCAGTCTCTGCTTGGGGCTACTTCAATAAGACACCAACCATAGAGATAGAACTTGGAACTACATTACTGTGCCAAGTTTCAAAGAGCTAGCACAAACCGTGTTTGATTTAGAGTTCCAACTACATGTATCCATATAGGAGAAAACAGAGTGAAACCTAAACATGAAAACGGTTACTGCAAAGGAACGGTTTAACCTAGAAGAACTAAATTTGGTGAGCCAAGTGGGATTGGTGTACTGATCATTACCTGCCAGTATCATCAAGATTGGGTGAAAAAATATTTGCTGAGATTTCCGGAAACTCGTAGTTTTTTGGAAGCTTGGCAACCCCTTTCAATGAAAGTGATTCTCGTCAGTCTGTGCTTGGGGCTACTTCAATAGGACACCAACAATAGCGATAGATCTTGGAACTAAATTATTGTGCCAAGTTTCAAAAAGCTAGCACCAACCGTGTTTGATTTAGAGTTCCAACTACATGTATCCATATAGGAGAAAACAGAGTGAAACCTAAACATGAAAACGATTACTGCAAAGGAACGGTTTAACCTAGAAGAACGAAATTTGGTGAGCCAAGTGGGATTGGTGTACTGATCATTACCTGCCAGTATCATCAAGATTGGGTGAAAAAATGTTTGCTGAGATTTCCGGAAACTCGTAGTTTTTTGGAAGCTTGGCAACCCCTTTCAATGAAAGTGATTCTCTTCAGTCTCTGCTTGGGACTACTTCAATAGGACACCAACCGTACCGATAGAACTTGGAACTACATTATTGTGCCAAGTTTCAAAGAGCTAGCACAAACCGTGTTTGATTTAGATTTCCAACTACATGTATCCATATAGGAGAAAACAGAGTGAAACCTAAACATGAAAACGGTTACTGCAAAGGAACGGTTTAACCTAGAAGAACAAAATTTGGTGAGCCAAGTGGGATTTGTGTCGCGATCATTACCTACCTGTATCATCACGATTGGGTGAAAAAATGTTTGCTGAGATTTCAGGAAACTCGTAGTTTTTTGGAAGCTTGGCAACCCCTTTCAATGAAAGTGATTCTCGTCAGTCTCTGCTTGGGGCTACTTCAATAGGACACCAACAATAGCGATAGAACTTGGAACTAAATTATTGTGCCAAGTTTCAAAGAGCTAGCACCAACCGTGTTTGATTTAGAGTTCCAACTACATGTATCCATATAGGAGAAAACAGAGTGAAACCTAAACATGAAAACGGTTACTGCAAAGGAACAGTTTAACCTAGAAGAACGAAATTTGGTGAGCCAAGTGGGATTGGTGTACTGATCATTACCTGTCAGTATCATCAAGATTGGGTGAAAAAATGTTTGCTGAGATTTCAGGAAACTCGTAGTTTTTTGGAAGCTTGGCAACCCCTTTCAATGAAAGTGATTCTCGTCAGTCTCTGCTTGGGTCTACTTCAATAGGACACCAACCGTACCGATACAACTTGGAACTACATTATTGTGCCAAGTTTCAAAGAGCTAGCACAAACCGTGTTTGATTTAGAGTTCCAACTACATGTATCCATATAGGAGAAAACAGAGTGAAACCTAAACATGAAAACGGTTACTGCAAAGGAACGGTTTATCCTAGAAGAACGAAATTTGGTGAACCAAGTGGGATTGGTGTCGTGATCATTACATGCAAGTATCATCAAGATTGGGTGAAAAAATGTTTGCTGAAATTTCCGGAAACTCGTAGTTTTTTGGAAGCTTGGCAACCCCTTTCAATGAAAGTGATTCTCGTCAGTCTCTGCTTGGGGCTACTTCAATAGGACACCAACCATAGCGATAGAACTTGGAACTACATTATTTTGAAAAGTTTCAAAGAGCTACCACAAACCGTGTTTGATTTAGAGTTCCAACTACATGTATCCATATAGGAGAAAACAGAGTGAAACCTAAACATGAAAACGGTTACTGCAAAGGAACGGTTTAACCTAGAAGAACGAAATTTGGTGAGCCAAGTGGGATTGGTGTCATGATCATTACCTGCCTGCATCATCAAGATTGGGTGAAAAAATGTTTGCTGAGATTTCAGGAAACTCGTAGTTTTTTGGAAGCTTGGCAACCCCTTTCAATGAAAGTGATTCTCGTCAGTCTCTGCTTGGGACTACTTCAATAGGACACCAACCGTACCGATAGAACTTGGAACTACATTATTGTGCCAAGTTTCAAAGAGCTAGCACAAACCGTGCTTGATTTGGAGTTCCAAATTCATGTATCCATATAGGAGAAAACAGAGTGAAACCAAAACTTGAAAATGGTTTTGCAAAGGAACGGTTTAACCTAGAAGAACGAAATTTGGTGAGCCAAGTGGGATTGGTGTACTGATCATTATCTGCCAGTATCATCAAGATTGGGTGAAAAAATGTTTGCTGAGATTTCCGGAAACTCGTAGTTTTTTGGAAACTTTTCAACCCCTTTCAATGAAAATGATTCTTGTTAGTCTATGCTTGGGGCTACTTCAATAGGACACAAACCATAGCAATAGAACATGGAACTACATTATTGTGCCTTGTTTCAAAGAGCTAGCACAAACCGTGTTTGATTTAGAGTTCCAACTACATGTATCCATATAGGAGAAAACAGAGTGAAACCTAAACCTGAAAACGGTTACTGCAAAGGAACGGTTTAACCTAGAAGAACGAAATTTGGTGAGCCAAGTGGGATTGGTGTACTGATCATTACCTGCAAGTATCATCAAGATTGGGTGAAAAAATGTTTGCTGAGATTTCAGGAATCTCATAGTTTTTTGGAAGCTTGGCAACCACTTTCAATGAAAGTGATTCTCCTCAGTCTCTGCTTGGGGCTACTTCAATAGGACACCAACCATAGAGATAGAACTTGGAACTACATTATTGTGCCAAGTTTCAAAGAGCTAGCACAAACCGTGTTTGATTTAGAGTTCCAACTACATGTATCCATATAGGAGAAAACAGAGTGAAACCTAAACATGAAAACGGTTACTGCAAAGGAACGGTTTAACCTAGAAGAACGAAATTTGGTGAGCCAAGTGGGATTGGTGTCGTGATCATTACCTGCAAGTATCATCAAGATTGGGTGAAAAAATATTTGCTGAGATTTCCAAAAACTCGTAGTTTTTTGGAAGCTTGGCAACCCCTTTCAATGAAAGTGATTCTCGTCAGTCTCTGCTTGGGGCTACTTCAATAGGACACCAACCATAGCGATAGAACTTGGAACTACATTATTGTGCGAAGTTTCAAAGAGCTAGCACAAACCGTGTTTGATTTAGAGTTCCAACTACATGTATCCATATAGGAGAAAACAGAGTGAAACCTAAACATGAAAACGGTTACTGCAAAGGAACGGTTTAACCTAGAAGAACGAAATTTGGTGAGCCAAGTGGGATTGGTGTCATGATCATGACCTGCCTGTATCATCAAGATTGGGTGAAAAAATGTTTGCTGAGATTTCCGGAAACTCGTAGTTTTTTGGAAACTTGGCAACTCCTTTCAATGAAAGTGATTCTCGTCAGTCTCTGCTTGGGGCTACTTCAATAGGACACCAACAATAGCGATAGATCTTGGAACTAAATTTTTGTGCCAAGTTTCAAAAAGCTAGCACCAACCGTGTTTGATTTAGAGTTCCAACTACATGTATCCATATAGGAGAAAACAGAGTGAAACCTAAACATGAAACGGTTACTGCAAAGGAACGGTTTTAACCTAGAAGAACGAAATTTGGTGAGCCAAGTGGGATTGGTGTACTGATCATTAACCTGCCAGTATCATCAAGATTGGGTGAAAAAATGTTTGCTGAGATTTCCGGAAACTCGTAGTTTTTTGGAAGCTTGGCAACCCTTTCAATGAAAGTGATTCTCGTCAGTATCTGCTTGGGACTACTTCAATAGGACACCAACCGTACCGATAGAACTTGGAACTACATTATTGTGCCAAGTTTCAAAGAGCTAGCACAAACCGTGTTTGATTTAGATTTCCAACTACATGTATCCATATAGGAGAAAACAGAGTGAAACCTAAACATGAAAACGGTTACTGCAAAGGAACGGTTTAACCTAGAAGAACGAAATTTGGTGAGCCAAGTGGGATTTGTGTCGCGATCATTACCTGCCTGTATCATCAAGATTGGGTGAAAAAATGTTTGCTGAGATTTCAGGAAACTCGTAGTTTTTTGGAAGCTTGGCAACCCCTTTCAATGAAAGTGATTCTCGTCAGTCTCTGCTTGGGGCTACTTCAATAGGACACCAACCATAGCGATAGAACTTGGAACTAAATTATTGTGCCAAGTTTCAAAGAGCAAGCACAAACCGTGTTTGATTTAGATTTCCAACTACATGTATCCATATAGGAGAAAACAGAGTGAAACCTAAACATGAAAACGGTTACTGCAAAGGAACGGTTTAACCTAGAAGAACGAAATTGGTGAGCCAAGTGGGATTTGTGTCGCGATCATTACCTGCCTGTATCATCAAGATTGGGTGAAAAAATGTTTGCTGAGATTTCAGGAAACTCGTAGTTTTTTGGAAGCTTGGCAACCCCTTTCAATGAAAGTGATTCTCGTCAGTCTCTGCTTGGGGCTACTTCAATAGGACACCAACAATAGCGATAGAACTTGGAACTAAATTATTGTGCCAAGTTTCAAAGAGCTAGCACCAACTGTGTTTGATTTACAGTTCCAAATACATGTATCCATATAGGAGAAAACAGAGTGAAACCTAAACATGAAAACGGTTACTGCAAAGGAACAGTTTAACCTAGAAGAACGAAATTTGGTGAGCCAAGTGGGATTGGTGTACTGATCATTACCTGCCAGTATCATCAAGATTGGGTGAAAAAATGTTTGCTGAGATGTCAGGAAACTCGTAGTTTTTTGGAAGCTTGGCAACCCCTTTCAATGAAAGTGATTCTCGTCAGTCTCTGCTTGGGGCTACTTCAATAGGACACCAACCGTACCGATACAACTTGGAACTACATTATTGTGCCAAGTTTCAAAGAGCTAGCACAAACCGTGTTTGATTTAGAGTTCCAACTACATGTATCCATTTAGGAGAAAACAGAGTGAAACCTAAATATGAAAACGGTTACTGCGAAGGAACGGTTTATCCTAGAAGAACGAAATTTGGTGAACCAAGTGGGATTGGTGTCGTGATCATTACCTGCAAGTATCATCAAGATTGGGTGAAAAAATATTTGTTGAAATTTCCGGAAACTCGTAGTTTTTTGGAAGCTTGGCAACCCCTTTCAATGAAAGTGATTCTCGTCAGTCTCTGCTTGGGGCTACTTCAATAGGACACCAACCATAGCGACAGAAATTGGAACTACATTATTGTGCCAAGTTTCAAAGAGCTAGCACAAACCGTGTTTGATTTAGAGTTCCAACTACATGTATCCATATAGGAGAAAACAGAGTGAAACCTAAACATGAAAACGGTTACTGCAAAGGAACGGTTTAACCTAGAAGAACGACATTTGGTGAGCCAAGTGGGATTGGTGTACTGATCATTACCTCCCAGTATCATCAAGATTGGGTGAAAAAATGTTTGCTGAGATTTCCGGAAACTCGTAGTTTTTTGGAAACTTGGCAACCCCTTTCAATGAAACTGATTCTTGTTAGTCTATGCTTGGGGCTACTTCAATAGGACACAAACCATAGCGATAGAACATGGAACTACATTATTGTGCCTTGTTTCAAAGAGCTAGCACAAACCGTGTTTGATTTAGAGTTCCAACTACATGTATCCATATAGGAGAAAACAGAGTGAAACCTAAACCTGAAAACAGTTACTGCAAAGGAACGGTTTAACCTAGAAGAACGAAATTTGGTGAGCCAAGTGGGATTGGTGTACTGATCATTACCTGCCAGTATCATCAAGATTGGGTGAAAAAATGTTTGCTGAGATTTCAGGAATCTCGTAGTTTTTTGGAAGCTTGGCAACCACTTTCAATGAAAGTGATTCTCCTCAGTTTCTGCTTTGGGCTACTTCAATAGGACACCAACCATAGGGATAGAACTTGGAACTACATTATTGTGCAGAGTTTCAAAGAGCTAGCACAAACCGTGTTTGATTTAGAGTTCCAACTACATGTATCCATATAGGAGAAAACAGAGTGAAACCTAAACATGAAAACGGTTACTGCAAAGGAACGGTTTAACCTAGAAGAACGAAATTTGTTGAGCCAAGTGTGAGTTGTGTCGCGATCATTACCTGCCTGTATCATCAAGATTGGGTGAAAAAATGTTTGCTGAGATTTCAGGAAACTCGTAGTTTTTTGGAAGCTTGGCAACCCCTTTCAATGAAAGTGATTCTCGTCAGTCTCTGCTTGGGGCTACTTCAATAGGACACCAACAATAGCGATAGAACTTGGAACTAAATTATTGTGCCAAGTTTCAAAGAGCTAGCACCAACCGTGTTTGATTTACAGTTCCAAATACATGTATCCATATAGGAGAAAACAGAGTGAAACCTAAACATGAAAACGGTTACTGCAAAGGAACAGTTTAACCTAGAAGAACGAAATTTGGTGAGCCAAGTGGGATTGGTGTACTGATCATTACCTGCCAGTATCATCAAGATTGGGTGAAAAAATGTTTGCTGAGATGTCAGGAAACTCGTAGTTTTTTGGAAGCTTGGCAACCCCTTTCAATGAAAGTGATTCTCATCAGTCTCTGCATGGGTCTACTTCAATAGGACACCAACCGTACCGATACAACTTGGAACTACATTATTGTGCCAAGTTTCAAAGAGCTAGCACAAACCGTGTTTGATTTAGAGTTCCAACTACATGTATCCATTTAGGAGAAAACAGAGTGAAACCTAAACATGAAAACGGTTACTGCAAAGGAACGGTTTATCCTAGAAGAACGAAATTTGGTGAACCAAGTGGGATTGGTGTCGTGATCATTACCTGCCAGTATCATCAAGATTGGGTGAAAAAATATTTGCTGAAATTTCCGGAAACTCGTAGTTTTTTGGAAGCTTGGCAACCCCTTTCAATGAAAGTGATTCTCGTCAGTCTCTGCTTGGGGCTACTTCAATAGGACACCAACCATAGCGACAGAACTTGGAACTACATTATTGTGCCAAGTTTCAAAGAGCTAGCACAAACCGTGTTTGATTTAGATTTCCAACTACATGTATCCATATAGGAGAAAACAGAGTGAAACCTAAACATGAAAACGGTTACTGCAAAGGAACGGTTTAACCTAGAAGAACGACATTTGGTGAGCCAAGTGGGATTGGTGTACTGATCATTACCTCCCAGTATCATCAAGATTGGGTGAAAAAATGTTTGCTGAGATTTCCGGAAACGCGTAGATTTTTGGAAGCTTTGCAACCCCTTTCAAAGAAAGTGATTCTCGTCAGTCTCTGCTTGGGACTACTTCAATAGGACACCAACCGTACCGATAGAACTTGGAACTACATTATTGTGCCAAGTTTCAAAGAGCTAGCACAAACCGTGCTTGATTTTGAGTTCCAAATACATGTATCCATATAGGAGAAAACAGAGTGAAACCTAAACATGAAAACGGTTACTGCAAAGGAACGGTTTAACCTAGAAGAACGAAATTTGGTTAGCCAAGTGGGATTGGTGTACTGATCATTACCTGCCAGTATCATCAAGATTGGGTGAAAAAATGTTTGCTGAGATTTCCGGAAACTCGTAGTTTTTTGGAAACTTGGCAACCCCTTTCAATGAAACTGATTCTTGTTAGTCTATGCTTGGGGCTATTTCAATAGGACACAAACCATAGCGATAGAACATGGAACTACATTATTGTGCCTTGTTTCAAAGAGCTAGCAAAAACCGTGTTTGATTTAGAGTTCCAACTACATGTATCCATATAGGAGAAAACAGAGTGAAACCTAAACCTGAAAACAGTTACTGCAAAGGAACGGTTTAACCTAGAAGAACGAAATTTGGTGAGCCAAGTGGGATTGGTGTCGTGATCATTACCTGCAAGTATCATCAAGATTGGGTGAAAAAATATTTGCTGAGATTTCCAAAAACTCGTAGTTTTTTGGAAGCTTGGCAACCCCTTTCAATGAAAGTGATTCTCGTCAGTCTCTGCTTGGGGCTACTTCAATAGGACACCAACCATAGCGATAGAACTTGGAACTACATTATTGTGCGAAGTTTCAAAGAGCTAGCACAAACCGTGTTTGATTTAGAGTTCCAACTACATGTATCCATATAGGAGAAAACAGAGTGAAACCTAAACATGAAAACGGTTACTGCAAAGGAACGGTTTAACCTAGAAGAACGAAATTTGGTGAGCCAAGTGGGATTGGTGTACTGATCATTACCTGCCAGTATCATCAAGATTGGGTGAAAAAATATTTGCTGAGATTTCAGGAAACTCGTAGTTTTTTGGAAGCTTGGCAACCCCTTTCAATGAAAGTGATTCTCGTCAGTCTCTGCTTGGGGCTACTTCAATAGGACACCAACCATAGCGATAGAACTTGGAACTACATTATTGTGCGAAGTTTCAAAGAGCTAGCACAAACCGTGTTTTATTTAGAGTTCCAACTACATGTATCCATATAGGAGAAAACAGAGTAAAACCTAAACATGAAAACGGTTACTGCAAAGGAACAGTTTAACCTAGAAAAACGAAATTTTTGAGCCAAGTGGGATTGGTGTACTGATCATTACCTGCCAGTATCATCAAGATTGGGTGAAAAAATGTTTGCTGAGATTTCAGGAGACTCGTAGTTTTTTGGAAGCTTGGCAACCCCTTTCAATGAAAGTGATTCTCGTCAGTCTCTGCTTGGGTCTACTTCAATAGGACACCAACCGTACCGATACAACTTGGAACTACATTATTGTGCCAAGTTTCAAAGAGCTAGCACAAACCGTGTTTGATTTAGAGTTCCAAATACATGTATCCATATAGGAGAAAACAGAGTGAAACCTAAACATGAAAACGGTTATGCAAAGGAACGGTTTATCCTAGAAGAACGAAATTTGGTGAACCAAGTGGGATTGGTGTCGTGATCATTACCTGCAAGTATCATCAAGATTGGGTGAAAATAAGTTTGCTGAAATTTCCGGAAACTCGTAGTTTTTTGGAAGCTTGGCAACCCCTTTCAATGAAAGTGATTCTCGTCAGTCTCTGCTTGGGGCTACTTCAATAGGACACCAACCATATGGACAGAACTTGGAACTACATTATTGTGCCAAGTTTCAAAGAGCTAGCACAAACCGTGTTTGATTTAGAGTTCCAACTACATGTATCCATATAGGAGAAAACAGAGTGAAACCTAAACATGAAAACGGTTACTGCAAAGGAACGGTTTAACCTAGAAGAACGACATTTGGTGAGCCAAGTGGGATTGGTGTACTGATCATTACCTCCCAGTATCATCAAGATTCTGTGAAAAAATGTTTGCTGAGATTTCAGGAAACTCGTAGTTTTTTGGATGCTTGGCAACCCCTTTCAAAGAAAGTGATTCTCGTCAGTCTCTGCTTGGGACTACTTCAATAGGACACCAACCGTACCGATAGAACTTGGAACTACATTATTGTGCCAAGTTTCAAAGAGCTAGCACAAACCGTGCTTGATTTTGAGTTCCAAATACATGTATCCATATAGGAGAAAACAGAGTGAAACCTAAACTTGAAAATCGTTTTGGAAAGGAACGGTTTAACCTAGAAGAACGAAATTTGGTGAGCCAAGTGGGATTGGTGTACTGATCATTACCTGCCAGTATCATCAAGATTGGGTGAAAAAATGTTTGCTGAGATTTCCGGAAACTCGTAGTTTTTTGGAAACTTGGCAACCCCTTTCAATGAAACTGATTCTTGTTAGTCTATGCTTGGGGCTACTTCAATAGGACACAAACCATAGCGATAGAACATGGAACTACATTATTGTGCCTTGTTTCAAAGAGCTAGCACAAACCGTGTTTGATTTAGAGTTCCAACTACATGTATCCGTATAGGAGAAAACAGAGTGAAACCTAAACATGAAAATGGTTACTGCAAAGGACCGGTTTAACCTAGAAGAACGAAATTTGGTGATCCAAGTGGGATTGGTGTACTGACAATTACCTGCCAGTATCATCAAGATTGGGTGAAAAAATGTTTGCTGAGATTTCAGGAATCTCGTAGTTTTTTGGAAGCTTGGCAACCACTTTCAATGAAAGTGATTTTCCTCAGTCTCTGCTTGGGGCTACTTCAATAGGACACCAACCATAGAGATAGAACTTGGAACTACATTATTGTGCCAAGTTTCAAAGAGCTAGCACAAACCGTGTTTGATTTAGAGTTCCAACTACATGTATCCATATAGGAGAAAACAGAGTGAAACCTAAACATGAAAACGGTTACTGCAAAGGAACGGTTTAACCTAGAAGAACGAAATTTGGTGAGCCAAGTGGGATTGGTGTCGTGATAATTACCTGCAAGTATCATCAAGATTGGGTGAAAAAATATTTGCTGAGATTTCCAAAAACTCGTAGTTTTTTGGAAGCTTGGCAACCCCTTTCAATGAAAGTGATTCTCGTCAGTCTCTGCTTGGGGCTACTTCAATAGGACACCAACCATAGCGATAGAACTTGGAACTACATTATTGTGTGAAGTTTCAAAGAGCTAGCACAAACCGTGTTTGATTTAGAGTTCCAACTACATGTATCCATATAGGAGAAAACAGAGTGAAACCTAAACATGAAAACGGTTACTGCAAAGGAACGGTTTAACCTAGAAGAACGAAATTTGGTGAGCCAAGTGGGATTGGTGTCGTGATCATTACCTGCCTGTATCATCAAGATTGGGTGAAAAAATGTTTGCTGAGATTTCAGGAAACTCGTAGTTTTTTGGAAGCTTGGCAACCACTTTGAATGAAAGTGATTCTCCTCAGTTTCTGCTTGGGGCTACTTCAATAGGACACCAACCATAGGGATAGAACTTGGAACTACATTATTGTGCAGAGTTTCAAAGAGCTAGCACAAACCGTGTTTGATTTAGAGTTCCAACTACATGTATCCATATAGGAGAAAACAGAGTGAAACCTAAACATGAAAACGGTTACTGCAAAGGAACGGTTTAACCTAGAAGAACGAAATTTGGTGAGCCAAGTGGGATTGGTGTACTGATCATTACCTGCCAATATCATCAAGATTGGGTGAAAAAATGTTTGCTGAGATTTCCGGAAACTCGTAGTTTTTTGGAAGCTTGGCAACCCCTTTCAATGAAAGTGATTCTCGTCAGTCTCTGCTTGGGACTACTTCAATAGGACACCAACCGTACCGATAGAACTTGGAACTACATTATTGTGCCAAGTTTCAAAGAGCTAGCACAAACCGTGTTTGATTTAGATTTCCAACTACATGTATCCATATAGGAGAAAACAGAGTGAAACCTAAACATGAAAACGGTTACTGCAAAGGAACGGTTTAACCTAGAAGAACGAAATTTGGTGAGCCAAGTGGGATTTGTGTCGCGATCATTACCTGCCTGTATCATCAAGATTGGGTGAAAAAATGTTTGCTGAGATTTCACGAAACTCGTAGTTTTTTGGAAGCTTGGCAACCCCTTTCAATGAAAGTGATTCTCGTCAGTCTCTGCTTGGGGCTACTTCAATAGGACACCAACAATAGCGATAGAACTTGGAACTAATTTATTGTGCCAGGTTTCAAAGAGCTAGCACCAACCGTGTTTGATTTAGAGTTCCAACTACATGTATCCATATAGGAGAAAACAGAGTGAAACCTAAACATGAAAACGGTTACTGCAAAGGAACAGTCTAACCTAGAAGAACGAAATTTGGTGAGCCAAGTGGGACTGGTGTACTGATCATTACCTGCCAGTATCATCAAGATTGGGTGAAAAAATGTTTGCTGAGATTTCAGGAAACTCGTAGTTTTTTGGAAGCTTGGCAACACCTTTCAATGAAAGTGATTCTCGTCAGTCTCTGCTTGGGTCTACTTCAATAGGACACCAACCGTACAGATACAACTTGGAACTACATTATTGTGCCAAGTTTCAAAGAGCTAGCACAAACCGTGTTTGATTTAGAGTTCCAACTACATGTATCCATATAGGAGAAAACAGAGTGAAACCTAAACATGAAAACGGTTACTGCAAAGGAACGGTTTATCCTAGAAGAACGAAATTTGGTGAACCAAGTGGGATTGGTGTCGTGATCATTACCTGCAAGTATCATCAAGATTGGGTGAAAAAATGTTTGCTGAAATTTCCGGAAACTCGTAGTTTTTTGGAAGCTTGGCAACCCCTTTCAATGAAAGTGATTCTCGTCAGTCTCTGCTTGGGGCTACTTCAATAGGACACCAACCATAGCGACAGAACTTGGAACTACATTATTGTGCCAAGTTTCAAAGAGCTAGCACAAACCGTGTTTGATTTAGAGTTCCAACTACATGTATCCATATAGGAGAAAACAGAGTGAAACCTAAACATGAAAACGGTTACTGCAAAGGAACGGTTTAACCTAGAAGAACGACATTGGGTGAGCCAAGTGGGATTGGTGTACTGATCATTACCTCCCAGTATCATCAAGATTGGGTGAAAAAATATTTGCTGAGATTTCCAAAAACTCGTAGTTTTTTGGAAGCTTGGCAACCCCTTTCAATGAAAGTGATTCTCGTCAGTCTCTGCTTGGGGCTACTTCAATAGGACACCAACCATAGCGATAGAACTTGGAACTACATTATTGTGCGAAGTTTCAAAGAGCTAGCACAAACCGTGTTTGATTTAGAGTTCCAACTACATGTATCCATATAGGAGAAAACAGAGTGAAACCTAAACATGAAAACGGTTACTGCAAAGGAACAGTTTAACCTAGAAGAACGAAATTTGGTGAGCCAAGTGGGATTGGTGTCGTGATCATTACCTGCCTGTATCATCAAGATTGGGTGAAAAAATGTTTGCTGAGATTTCAGGAAACTCGTAGTTTTTTGGAAGCTTGGCAACCCCTTTCAATGAAAGTGATTCTCGTCAGTCTGTGCTTGGGGCTACTTCAATAGGACACCAACAATAGCGATAGATCTTGGAACTAAATTATTGTGCCAAGTTTCAAAAAGCTAGCACCAACCGTGTTTGATTTAGAGTTCCAACTACATGTATCCATATAGGAGAAAACAGAGTGAAACCTAAACATGAAAACGGTTACTGCAAAGGAACGGTTTAACCTAGAAGAACGAAATTTGGTGAGCCAAGTGGGATTGGTGTACTGATCATTACCTGCCAGTATCATCAAGATTGGGTGAAAAAATGTTTGCTGAGATTTCCGGAAACTCGTAGTTTTTTGGAAGCTTGGCAACCCCTTTCAATGAAAGTGATTCTCGTCAGTCTCTGCTTGGGACTACTTCAATAGGACACCAACCGTACCGATAGAACTTGGAACTACATTATTGTGCCAAGTTTCAAAGAGCTAGCACAAACCGTGTTTGATTTAGATTTCCAACTACATGTATCCATATAGGACAAAACAGAGTGAAACCTAAACATGAAAACGGTTACTGCAAAGGAACGGTTTAACCTAGAAGAACGAAATTTGGTGAGCCAAGTGGGATTGGTGTCGTGATCATTACCTGCCTGTATCATCAAGATTGGGTGAAAAAATATTTGCTGAGATTTCAGGAATCTCGTAGTTTTTTGGAAGCTTGGCAACCCCTTTCAATGAAAGTGATTCTCGTCAGTCTCTGCTTGGGGCTACTTCAATAGGACACCAACCATAGCGATAGAACTTGGAACTAAATTATTGTGCCAAGTTTCAAAGAGCTAGCACAAACCGTGTTTGATTTAGATTTCCAACTACATGTATCCATATAGGAGAAAACAGAGTGAAACCTAAACATGAAAACGGTTACTGCAAAGGAACGGTTTAACCTAGAAGAACGAAATTTGGTGAGCCAAGTGGGATTTGTGTCGCGATCATTACCTGCCTGTATCATCAAGATTGGGTGAAAAAATGTTTGCTGAGATTTCAGGAAACTCGTAGTTTTTTGGAAGCTTGGCAACCCCTTTCAATGAAAGTGATTCTCGTCAGTCTCTGCTTGGGGCTACTTCAATAGGAAACCAACCATAGCGATAGAACTTGGAACTACATTATTGTGCCAAGTTTCAAAGAGCTAGCACAAACCGTGTTTGATTTAGATTTCCAACTACATGTATCCATATAGGAGAAAACAGAGTGAAACCTAAACATGAAAACGGTTACTGCAAAGGAACAGTTTAACCTAGAAGAACGAAATTTGGTGAGCCAAGTGGGATTGGTGTACTGATCATTACCTGCCAGTATCATCAAGATTGGGTGAAAAAATGTTTGCTGAGATTTCAGGAAACTCGTAGTTTTTTGGAAGCTTGGCAACCCCTTTCAATGAAAGTGATTCTCGTCAGTCTCTGCTTGGGGCTACTTCAATAGGACACAAACTGTACAGATACAACTTGGAACTACATTATTGTGCCAAGTTTCAAAGAGCTAGCACAAACCGTGTTTGATTTAGAGTTCCAACTACATGTATCCATATAGGAGAAAACAGAGTGAAACCTAAACATGAAAACGGTTACTGCAAAGGAACGGTTTATCCTAGAAGAACGAAATTTGGTGAACCAAGTGGGATTGGTGTCGTGATCATTACCTGCAAGTATCATCAAGATTGGGTGAAAAAATGTTTGCTGAAATTTCCGGAAACTCGTAGTTTTTTGGAAGCTTGGCAACCCCTTTCAATGAAAGTGATTCTCGTCAGTCTCTGCTTGGGGCTACTTCAATAGGACACCAACCATAGCGACAGAACTTGGAACTACATTATTGTGCCAAGTTTCAAAGAGCTAGCACAAACCGTGTTTGATTTAGAGTTCCAACTACATGTATCCATATAGGAGAAAACAGAGTGAAACCTAAACATGAAAACGGTTACTGCAACGGAACGGTTTAACCTAGAAGAACGACATTGGGTGAGCCAAGTGGGATTGGTGTACTGATCATTACCTCCCAGTATCATCAAGATTGGGTGAAAAAATGTTTGCTGAGATTTCCGGAAACTCGTAGTTTTTTGGAAGCTTTGCAACCCCTTTCAAAGAAAGTGATTCTCGTCAGTCTCTGCTTGGGACTACTTCAATAGGACACCAACCGTACCGATAGAACTTGGAACTACATTATTGTGCCAAGTTTCAAAGAGCTAGCACAAACCGTGCTTGATTTTGAGTTCCAAATACATGTATCCATATAGGAGAAAACAGAGTGAAACCTAAACTTGAAAATGGTTTTGCAAAGGAACGGTTTAACCTAGAAGAACGAAATTTGGTGAGCCAAGTGGGATTGGTGTACTGATCATTACCTGCCAGTATCATCAAGATTGGGTGAAAAAATGTTTGCTGAGATATCCGGAAACTCGTAGTTTTTTGGAAACTTGGCAACCCCTTTCAATGAAACTGATGCTTGTTAGTCTATGCTTGGGGCTACTTCAATAGGACACAAACCGTAGCGATAGAACATGGAACTACATTATTGTGCCAAGTTTCAAAGAGCTAGCACAAACCGTGTTTGATTTAGATTTCCAACTACATGTATCCATATAGGAGAAAACAGAGTGAAACCTAAACATGAAAACGGTTACTGCAAAGGAACGGTTTAACCTAGAAGAACGAAATTTGGTGAGCCAAGTGGGATTTGTGTCGCGATCATTACCTGCCTGTATCATCAAGATTGGGTGAAAAAATGTTTGCTGAGATTTCAGGAAACTCGTAGTTTTTTGGAAGCTTGGCAACCCCTTTCAATGAAAGTGATTCTCGTCAGTCTCTGCTTGGGGCTACTTCAATAGGACACCAACAATAGCGATAGAACTTGGAACTAAATTATTGTGCCAAGTTTCAAAGAGCTAGCACCAACCGTGTTTGATTTAGAGTTCCAACTACATGTATCCATATAGGAGAAAACAGAGTGAAACCTAAACATGAAAACGGTTACTGCAAAGGAACAGTTTAACCTAGAAGAACGAAATTTGGTGAGCCAAGTGGGATTGGTGTACTGATCATTACCTGCCAGTATCATCAAGATTGGGTGAAAAAATGTTTGCTGAGATTTCAGGAAACTCGTAGTTTTTTGGAAGCTTGGCAACCCCTTTCAATGAAAGTGATTCTCGTCAGTCTCTGCTTGGGTCTACTTCAATAGGACACCAACCGTACCGATACAACTTGGAACTACATTATTGTGCCAAGTTTCAAAGAGCTAGCACAAACCGTGTTTGATTTAGAGTTCCAACTACATGTATCCATATAGGAGAAAACAGAGTGAAACCTAAACATGAAAACGGTTACTGCAAAGGAACGGTTTATCCTAGAAGAACGAAATTTGGTGAACCAAGTGGGATTGGTGTCGTGATCATTACCTGCAAGTATCATCAAGATTGGGTGAAAAAATGTTTGCTGAAATTTCCGGAAACTCGTAGTTTTTTGGAAGCTTGGCAACCCCTTTCAATGAAAGTGATTCTCGTCAGTCTCTGCTTGGGGCTACTTCAATAGGACACCAACCATAGCGACAGAACTTGGAACTACATTATTGTGCCAAGTTTCAAAGAGCTAGCACAAACCGTGTTTGATTTAGAGTTCCAACTACATGTATCCATATAGGAGAAAACAGAGTGAAACCTAAACATGAAAACGTTTACTGCAAAGGAACGGTTTAACCTAGAAGAACGACATTGGGTGAGCCAAGTGGGATTGGTGTACTGATCATTACCTCCCAGTATCATCAAGATTGGGTGAAAAAATGTTTGCTGAGATTTCCGGAAACTCGTAGTTTTTTGGAAGCTTTGCAACCCCTTTCAAAGAAAGTGATTCTCGTCAGTCTCTGCTTGGGACTACTTCAATAGGACACCAACCGTACCGATAGAACTTGGAACTACATTATTGTGCCAAGTTTCAAAGAGCTAGCACAAACCGTGCTTGATTTTGATTTCCAAATACATGTATCCATATAGGAGAAAACAGAGTGAAACCTAAACTTGAAAATGGTTTTGCAAAGGAACGGTTTAACCTAGAAGAACGAAATTTGGTGAGCCAAGTGGGATTGGTGTACTGATCATTACCTGCCAGTATCATCAAGATTGGGTGAAAAAATGTTTGCTGAGATTTCCGGAAACTCGTAGTTTTTTGGAAACTTGGCAACCCCTTTCAATGAAACTGATGCTTGTTAGTCTATGCTTGGGGCTACTTCAATAGGACACAAACCATAGCGATAGAACATGGAACTACATTATTGTGCCAAGTTTCAAAGAGCTAGCACAAACCGTGTTTGATTTAGATTTCCAACTACATGTATCCATATAGGAGAAAACAGAGTGAAACCTAAACATGAAAACGGTTACTGCAAAGGAACTGTTTAACCTAGAAGAACGAAATTTGGTGAGCCAAGTGGGATTGGTGTCGTGATCATTACCTGCCTGTATCATCAAGATTGGGTGAAAAAAATGTTTGCTGAGATTTCAGGAAACTCGTAGTTTTTTGGAAGCTTGGCAACCCCTTTCAATGAAAGTGATTCTCGTCAGTCTGTGCTTGGGGCTACTTCAATAGGACACCAACCATAGCGATAGATCTTGGAACTAAATTATTGTGCCAAGTTTCAAAAAGCTAGCACCAACCGTGTTTGATTTAGAGTTCCAACTACATGTATCCATAAAGGAGAAAACAGAGTGAAACCTAAACATGAAAACGGTTACTGCAAAGGAACGGTTTAACCTAGAAGAACGAAATTTGGTGAGCCAAGTGGGATTGGTGTACTGATCATTACCTGCCAATATCATCAAGATTGGGTGAAAAAATGTTTGCTGAGATTTCCGGAAACTCGTAGTTTTTTGGAAGCTTGGCAACCCCTTTCAATGAAAGTGATTCTCGTCAGTCTCTGCTTGGGACTACTTCAATAGGACACCAACCGTACCGATAGAACTTGGAACTACATTATTGTGCCAAGTTTCAAAGAGCTAGCACAAACCGTGTTTGATTTAGATTTCCAACTACATGTATCCATATAGGAGAAAACAGAGTGAAACCTAAACATGAAAACGGTTACTGCAAAGGAACGGTTTAACCTAGAAGAACGAAATTTGGTGAGCCAAGTGGGATTTGTGTCGCGATCATTACCTGCCTGTATCATCAAGATTGGGTGAAAAAATGTTTGCTGAGATTTCAGGAAACTCGTAGTTTTTTGGAAGCTTGGCAACCCCTTTCAATGAAAGTGATTCTCGTCAGTCTCTGCTTGGGTCTACTTCAATAGGACACCAACCGTACAGATACAACTTGGAACTACATTATTGTGCCAAGTTTCAAAGAGCTAGCACAAACCGTGTTTGATTTAGAGTTCCAACTACATGTATCCATATAGGAGAAAACAGAGTGAAACCTAAACATGAAAACGGTTACTGCAAAGGAACGGTTTATCCTAGAAGAACGAAATTTGGTGAACCAAGTGGGATTGGTGTCGTGATCATTACCTGCCAGTATCATCAAGATTGGGTGAAAAAATGTTTGCTGAAATTTCCGGAAACTCGTAGTTTTTTGGAAGCTTGGCAACCCCTTTCAATGAAAGTGATTCTCGTCAGTCTCTGCTTGGGGCTACTTCAATAGGACACCAACCATAGCGACAGAACTTGGAACTACATTATTGTGCCAAGTTTCAAAGAGCTAGCACAAACCGTGTTTGATTTAGAGTTCCAACTACATGTATCCATATAGGAGAAAACAGAGTGAAACCTAAACATGAAAACGGTTACTGCAAAGGAACGGTTTAACCTAGAAGAACGACATTGGGTGAGCCAAGTGGGATTGGTGTACTGATCATTACCTCCCAGTATCATCAAGATTGGGTGAAAAAATGTTTGCTGAGATTTCCGGAAACTCGTAGTTTTTTGGAAGCTTTGCAACCCCTTTCAAAGAAAGTGATTCTCGTCAGTCTCTGCTTGGGACTACTTCAATAGGACACCAACCGTACCGATAGAACTTGGAACTACATTATTGTGCCAAGTTTCAAAGAGCTAGCACAAACCGTGCTTGATTTTGAGTTCCAAATACATGTATCCATATAGGAAAAAACAGTGAAACCTAAACTTGAAAATGGTTTTGCAAAGGAACGGTTTAACCTAGAAGAACGAAATTTGGTGAGCCAAGTGGGATTGGTGTACTGATCATTACCTGCCAGTATCATCAAGATTGGGTGAAAAAATGTTTGCTGAGATTTCCGGAAACTCGTAGTTTTTTGGAAACTTGGCAACCCCTTTCAATTAAACTGATGCTTGTTAGTCTATGCTTGGGGCTACTTCAATAGGACACAAACCATAGCGATAGAACATGGAACTACATTATTGTGCCAAGTTTCAAAGAGCTAGCACAAACCGTGTTTGATTTAGATTTCCAACTACATGTATCCATATAGGAGAAAACAGAGTGAAACCTAAACATGAAAACGGTTACTGCAAAGGAACGGTTTAACCTAGAAGAACGACATTTGGTGAGCCAAGTGGGATTGGTGTACTGATCATTACCTCCCAGTATCATCAAGATTGGGTGAAAAAATGTTTGCTGAGATTTCCGGAAACTCGTAGTTTTTTGGAAACTTGGCAACCCCTTTCAATGAAACTGATTCCTGTTAGTCTATGCTTGGGGCTACTTCAATAGGACACAAACCATAGCGATAGAACATGGAACTACATTATTGTGCCTTGTTTCAAAGAGCTAGCACAAACCGTGTTTGATTTAGAGTTCCAACTACATGTATCCATATAGGAGAAAACAGAGTGAAACCTAAACCTGAAAACAGTTACTGCAAAGGAACGGTTTAACCTAGAAGAACGAAATTTGGTGAGCCAAGTGGGATCGGTGTACTGATCATTACCTGCCAGTATCATCAAGATTGGGTGAAAAAATGTTTGCTGAGATTTCAGGAAACTCGTAGTTTTTTGGAAGCTTGGCAACCCCTTTCAATGAAAGTGATTCTCGTCAGTCTGTGCTTGGGGCTACTTCAATAGGACACCAACAATAGCGATAGATCTTGGAACTAAATTATTGTGCCAAGTTTCAAAAAGCTAGCACCAACCGTGTTTGATTTAGAGTTCCAACTACATGTATCCATATAGGAGAAAACAGAGTGAAACCTAAACATGAAAACGGTTACTGCAAAGGAACGGTTTAACCTAGAAGAACGAAATTTGGTGAGCCAAGTGGGATTGGTGTACTGATCATTACCTGCCAATATCATCAAGATTGGGTGAAAAAATGTTTGCTGAGATTTCCGGAAACTCGTAGTTTTTTGGAAGCTTGGCAACCCCTTTCAATGAAAGTGATTCTCGTCAGTCTCTGCTTGGGACTACTTCAATAGGACACCAACCGTACAGATACAACTTGGAACTACATTATTGTGCCAAGTTTCAAAGAGCTAGCACAAACCGTGTTTGATTTAGAGTTCCAACTACATGTATCCATATAGGAGAAAACAGAGTGAAACCTAAACATGAAAACGGTTACTGCAAAGGAACGGTTTATCCTAGAAGAACGAAATTTGGTGAACCAAGTGGGATTGGTGTCGTGATCATTACCTGCAAGTATCATCAAGATTGGGTGAAAAAATGTTTGCTGAAATTTCCGGAAACTCGTAGTTTTTTGGAAGCTTGGCAACCCCTTTCAATGAAAGTGATTCTCGTCAGTCTCTGCTTGGGGCTACTTCAATAGGACACCAACCATAGCGACAGAACTTGGAACTACATTATTGTGCCAAGTTTCAAAGAGCTAGCACAACCGTGTTTGATTTAGAGTTCCAACTACATGTATCCATATAGGAGAAAACAGAGTGAAACCTAAACATGAAAACGGTTACTGCAAAGGAACGGTTTAACCTAGAAGAACGACATTGGGTGAGCCAAGTGGGATTGGTGTACTGATCATTACCTCCCAGTATCATCAAGATTGGGTGAAAAAATGTTTGCTGAGATTTCCGGAAACTCGTAGTTTTTTGGAAGCTTTGCAACCCCTTTCAAGAAAGTGATTCTCGTCAGTCTCTGCTTGGGACTACTTCAATAGGACACCAACCGTACCGATAGAACTTGGAACTACATTATTGTGCCAAGTTTCAAAGAGCTAGCACAAACCGTGCTTGATTTTGAGTTCCAAATACATGTATCCATATAGGAGAAAACAGAGTGAAACCTAAACTTGAAAATGGTTTTGCAAAGGAACGGTTTAACCTAGAAGAACGAAATTTGGTGAGCCAAGTGGGATTGGTGTACTGATCATTACCTGCCAGTATCATCAAGATTGGGTGAAAAAATGTTTGCTGAGATTTCCGGAAACTCGTAGTTTTTTGGAAACTTGGCAACCCCTTTCAATGAAACTGATGCTTGTTAGTCTATGCTTGGGGCTACTTCAATAGGACACAAACCATAGCGATAGAACATGGAACTACATTATTGTGCCAAGTTTCAAAGAGCTAGCACAAACCGTGTTTGAATTAGATTTCCAACTACATGTATCCATATAGGAGAAAACAGAGTGAAACCTAAACATGAAAACGGTTACTGCAAAGGAACGGTTTAACCTAGAAGAACGAAATTTGGTTAGCCAAGTGGGATTGGTGTCGTGGATCATTACCTGCCTGTATCATCAAGATTGGGTGATAAAATGTTTGCTGAGATTTCAGGAAACTCGTAGTTTTTTGGAAGCTTGGCAACCCCTTTCAATGAAAGTGATTCTCGTCAGTCTGTGCTTGGGGCTACTTCAATAGGACACCAACCATAGCGATAGATCTTGGAACTAAATTTATTGTGCCAAGTTTCAAAAAGCTAGCACCAACCGTGTTTGATTAGAGTTCCAACTACATGTATCCATATAGGAGAAAACAGAGTGAAACCTAAACATGAAAACGGTTACTGCAAAGGAACGGTTTAACCTAGAAGAACGAAATTTGGTGAGCCAAGTGGGATTGGTGTACTGATCATTACCTGCCAATATCATCAAGATTGGGTGAAAAAATGTTTGCTGAGATTTCCGGAAACTCGTAGTTTTTTGGAAGCTTGGCAACCCCTTTCAATGAAAGTGATTCTCGTCAGTCTCTGCTTGGGACTACTTCAATAGGACACCAACTGTACCGATAGAACTTGGAACTACATTATTGTGCCAAGTTTCAAAGAGCTAGCACAAACCGTGTTTGATTTAGATTTCCAACTACATGTATCCATATAGGAGAAAACAGAGTGAAACCTAAACATGAAAACGGTTACTGCAAAGGAACGGTTTAACCTAGAAGAACGAAATTTGGTGAGCCAAGTGGGATTTGTGTCGCGATCATTACCTGCCTGTATCATCAAGATTGGGTGAAAAAATGTTTGCTGAGATTTCAGGAACTCGTAGTTTTTGGAAGCTTGGCAACCCCTTTCAATGAAAGTGATCTCGTCAGTCTCTGCTTGGGGCTACTTCAATAGGACACCAACCATAGCGATAGAACTTGGAACTAAAATTATTGTGCCAAGTTTCAAAGAGCTAGCACCAACCGTGTTTGATTTAGAGTTCCAACTACATGTATCCATATAGGAGAAAACAGAGTGAAACCTAAACATGAAAACGGTTACTGCAAAGGAACAGTTTACCCTAGAAGAACGAAATTTGGTGAGCCAAGTGGGATTGGTGTACTGATCATTACCTGGCAGTATCATCAAGATTGGGTGAAAAAATGTTTGCTGAGATTTCAGGAAACTCGTAGTTTTTGGAAGCTTGGCAACCCCTTTCAATGAAAGTGATTCTCGTCAGTCTCTGCTTGGGACTACTTCAATAGGACACCAACCGTACAGATACAACTTGGAACTACATTATTGTGCCAAGTTTCAAAGAGCTAGCACAAACCGTGTTTGATTTAGAGTTCCAACTACATGTATCCATATAGGAGAAAACAGAGTGAAACCTAAACATGAAAACGGTTACTGCAAAGGAACGGTTTATCCTAGAAGAACGAAATTTGGTGAACCAAGTGGGATTTGGTGTCGTGATCATTACCTGCCAGTATCATCAAGATTGGGTGAAAAAATGTTTGCTGAAATTTCCGGAAACTCGTAGTTTTTTGGAAGCTTCGCAACCCCTTTCAATGAAAGTGATTCTCGTCAGTCTCTGCTTGGGGCTACTTCAATAGGACACCAAACCATAGCGACAGAACTTGGAACTACATTATTGTGCCAAGTTTCAAAGAGCTAGCACAAACCGTGTTTGATTTAGAGTTCCAACTACAGTATCCATATAGGAGAAAACAGAGTGAAACCTAAACATGAAAACGGTTACTGCAAAGGAACGGTTTAACCTAGAAGAACGACATTGGGTGAGCCAAGTGGGATTGGTGTACTGATCATTACCTCCCAGTATCATCAAGATTGGGTGAAAAAAATGTTTGCTGAGATTTCCGGAAACTCGTAGTTTTTTGGAAGCTTTGCAACCCCTTTCAAAGAAAGTGATTCTCGTCAGTCTCTGCTTGGGACTACTTCAATAGGACCAACCGTACCGATAGAACTTGGAACTACATTATTGTGCCAAGTTTCAAAGAGCTAGCACAAACCGTGCTTGATTTTGAGTTCCAAATACATGTATCCATATAGGAAAAAACAGAGTGAAACCTAAACTTGAAAATGGTTTGCAAAGGAACGGTTTAACCTAGAAGAACGAAATTTGGTGAGCCAAGTGGGATTGGTGTACTGATCATTACCTGCCAGTATCATCAAGATTGGGTGAAAAAATGTTTGCTGAGATTCCGGAAACTCGTAGTTTTTTGGAAACTTGGCAACCCCTTTCAATGAAACTGATGCTTGTTAGTCTATGCTTGGGGCTACTTCAATAGGACACAAACCATAGCGATAGAACATGGAACTACATTATTGTGCCAAGTTTCAAAGAGCTAGCACAAACCGTGTTTGATTTAGAGTTCCAACTACATGTATCCATATAGGAGAAAACAGAGTGAAACCTAAACATGAAAACGGTTACTGCAAAGGAACGGTTTAACCTAGAAGAACGAAATTTGGTGAGCCAAGTGGGATTGGTGTCGTGATCATTACCTGCCTGTATCATCAAGATTGGGTGAAAAAATGTTTGCTGAGATTTCAGGAAACTCGTAGTTTTTTTGGAAGCTTGGCAACCCCTTTCAATGAAAGTGATTCTCGTCAGTCTGTGCTTGGGCCTACTTCAATAGGACACCAACAATAGCGATAGATCTTGGAACTAAATTATTGTGCCAAGTTTCAAAAAGCTAGCACCAACCGTGTTTGATTTAGAGTTCCAACTACATGTATCCATATAGGAGAAAACAGAGTGAAACCTAAACATGAAAACGGTTACTGCAAAGGAACGGTTTAACCTAGAAGAACGAAATTTGGTTAGCCAAGTGGGATTGGTGTCGTGATCATTTACCTGCCTGTATCATCAAGATTGGGTTGATAAAATGTTTGCTGAGATTTCAGGAAACTCGTAGTTTTTTGGAAGCTTGGCAACCCCTTTCAATGAAAGTGATTCTCGTCAGTCTGTGCTTGGGGCTACTTCAATAGGACACCAACCATAGCGATAGATCTTGGAACTAAAATTATTGTGCCAAGTTTCAAAAAGCTAGCACCAACCGTGTTTGATTTAGAGTTTCCAACTACATGTATCCATATAGGAGAAAACAGAGTGAAACCTAAACATGGAAACGGTTACTGCAAAGGAACGGTTTAACCTAGAAGAACGAAATTTGGTGAGCCAAGTGGGATTGGTGTACTGATCATTACCTGCCAATATCATCAAGATTGGGTGAAAAAATGTTTGCTGAGATTTCCGGAAACTCGTAGTTTTTTGGAAGCTTGGCAACCCCTTCAATGAAAGTGATTCTCGTCAGTCTCTGCTTGGGACTACTTCAATAGGACACCAACTGTACCGATAGAACTTGGAACTACATTATTGTGCCAAGTTTCAAAGAGCTAGCACAAACCGTGTTTGATTTAGATTTCCAACTACATGTATCCATATAGGAGAAAACAGAGTGAAACCTAAACATGAAAACGGTTACTGCAAAGGAACGGTTTAACCTAGAAGAACGAAAGTTGGTGAGCCAAGTGGGATTTGTGTCGCGATCATTACCTGCCTGTATCATCAAGATTGGGTGAAAAAAATGTTTGCTGAGATTTCAGGAAACTCGTAGTTTTTTGGAAGCTTGGCAACCCCTTTCAATGAAAGTGATTCTCGTCAGTCTCTGCTTGGGGCTACTTCAATAGGACACCAACCATAGCGATAGAACTTGGAACTAAATTATTGTGCCAAGTTTCAAAGAGCTAGCACCAACCGTGTTTGATTTAGAGTTCCAACTACATGTATCCATATAGGAGAAAACAGAGTGAAACCTAAACATGAAAACGGTTACTGCAAAGGAACAGTTTACCCTAGAAGAACGAAAATTTGGTGAGCCAAGTGGGATTGGTGTACTGATCATTACCTGGCAGTATCATCAGGATTGGGTGGAAAAAATGTTTGCTGAGATTTCAGGAAACTCGTAGTTTTTTGGAAGCTTGGCAACCCCTTTCAATGAAAGTGATTCTCGTCAGTCTGTGCTTGGGGCTACTTCAATAGGACACCAACAATAGCGATAGATCTTGGAACTAAATTATTGTGCCAAGTTTCAAAAAGCTAGCACCAACCGTATTTGATTTAGAGTTTCCAACTACATGTATCCATATAGGAGAAAAACAGAG
>NW_027553182.1:0-44548 GCF_045843805.1 Urocitellus parryii | reverse complement strand
CGGTTTAACCTAGAAGAACGAAATTTGGTGAGCCAATTGGGATTGGTGTACTGATCATTACCAGCCAGTATCATCAATATTGGGTGAAAAAATGTTTGCTGAGATTTCAGGAAACTCGTAGTTTTTTGGAAGCATGGCAACCCCTTTCAATGAAAGTGATTCTCGTCAGTCTCTGCTTGGGGCTACTTCAATAGGACACAAACCATAGCGATAGAACTTGGAACTACATTATTGTGACAACTTTCAAAGAGCTACCACAACCCGTGTTTGATTTAGAGTTCCAACTACATGTATCCATATAGGAGAAAACAGAGTGAAACCTAAACATGAAAACGGTTACTGCAAAGGAAGGTTTAACCTAGAAGAACGAAATTTGGTGAGCCAAGTGGGATTGGTGTCCTGATCATTACCTACCAGTATCATCAAGATCGGGTGCATAAGTGTTTGCTGAGATTTCCAGAAAATCGTAGTTTATTGGCAGCTTGGCAACCCCTTTCAATGAAAGTGATTCTCGTCAGTCTCTGCTTGGGGCTACGTCAATAGGACACAAACCATAGCGATAGAACTTGGAACTACATTATTGTGCGTAGTTTCAAAGAGCTAGCACAAACCGTGTTTGATTTAGAGTTCCAACTACATGTATCCATATAGGAGAAAACAGAGTCAAACCTAAACATGAAAACGGTTACTGCAAAGGAACGGTTTAACCTAGAAGAACGAAATTTGGTGAGCCAAGTGGGATTGGTGAAGTGATCATTCCTGCAAGTATCATCAAGATCGGGTGCATAAGTGTTTGCTGAGATTTCCAGAAACTCGTAGTTTTTTGGAAGCTTGGCAACCCCTTTCAATGAAAGTGATTCTCGTCAGTCTCTGCTTGGGGCTACTTCAATAGGACACAAACCATAGCGATAGAACTTGGAACTACATTATTGTGACAACTTTCAAAGAGCTACCACAAACCGTGTTTCATTTAGAGTTCCAAATACATGTATCCATATAGTAGAAAACAGAGTGAAACCTAAACATGAAAACGGTTACTGCAAAGGAAAGGTTTAACCTAGAAGAACGAAATTTGGTGATCCAAGTGGGATTGGTGTACTGATCATTACCTGCCAGTATCATCAAGATTGGGTGAAAAAATGTTTGCTGAGATTTCAGGAAACTCGTAGTTTTTTGGAAGCTTGGCAACCCCTTTCAATGAAAGTGATTCTCGTCAGTCTCTGCTTGGGGCTACTTCAATAGGACACAAACAATAGTGATACAACTTGTAACTACATAATTGTGCCAAGTTTGAAAGAGCTACCACAAACCGTGTTTGATTTAGAGTTCCAACTACATGTATCCATATAGGAGAAAACAGAGTGAAACCAAAACATGAAAACGATTACTGCAAAGGAAAGGTTTAACCTAGAAGAACGAAATTTGTTGAGCCAAGTGGGATTGGTGTCCTGATCATTACCTACCAGTATCATCATGATTGGGTGAAGAAATGTTTGCTGAGATTTCAGGAAACTCGTAGTTTATTGGAAGCTTGGCAACCCCTTTCAATGAAAGTGATTCTCGTCAGTCTCTACTTGGGGCTACTTCAATAGGACACAAACCATAGCGATAGAACTTGGAACTACATTATTGTGCGTAGTTTCAAAGAGCTAGCACAAACCGTGTTTGATTTAGAGTTCCAACTACATGTATCCATATAGGAGAAAACAGAGTCAAACCTAAACATGAAAACGGTTACTGCAAAGGAACGGTTTAACCTAGAAGAACGAAATTTGGTGAGCCAAGTGGGATTGGTGAAGTGATCATTCCTGCAAGTATCATCAAGATCGGGTGCATAAGTGTTTGCTGAGATTTCCAGAAACTCGTAGTTTTTTGGAAGCTTGGCAACCCCTTTCAATGAAAGTGATTCTCGTCAGTCTCTGCTTGGGGCTACTTCAATAGGACACAAACCATAGCGATAGAACTTGGAACTACATTATTGTGCCAAGTTTCAAAGAGCTAGCACACACTGTGTTTGATTTAGAGTTCCTACTACATGTATCCATATAGGAGAAAACGGAGTGAAATCTAAACATGAAAACGATTACTGCAAAGGAAAGGTTTAACCTAGAAGAACGAAATTTGTTGAGCCAAGTGGGATTGGTGTCCTGATCATTACCTACCAGTATCATCATGATTGGGTGAAGAAATGTTTGCTGAGATTTCAGGAAACGCGTAGTTTATTTTAAGCTTGGCAACCCCTTTCAGTGAAAATTATTCTCGTCAGTCTCTGCTTGGGGCTACTTCAATAGAACACAAACTATAGCGATAGAACTTGGAACTACATTATTGTGCCTAGTTTCAAGAGCTAGCACAAACCGTGTTTGATTTAGAGTTCCAACTACATGTATCCATATAGGAGAAAACAGAGTGAAACCTAAACATGAAAACGGTTACTGCAAACGAACGGTTTAACCTAGAAGAACGAAATTTGGTGAGCCAAGTGGGATTGGTGAAGTGATCATTACCTGCAAGTATCATCAAGATCGGGTGCATAAGTGTTTGCTGAGATTTCCAGAAACTCGTAGTTTTTTGGAAGCTTGGCAACCCCTTTCAATGAAAGTGATTCTCGTCAGTCTTTGCTTGGGGCTACTTCAATAGGACACAAACCATAGCGAGAGAACTTGGAACTACATTTTTGTGACAACTTTCAAAGAGCTACCACAAACCGTGTTTGATTTAGAGTTTCAAATACATGTATCCATATAGGAGAAAACAGAGTGAAACCCAAACATGAAAACGGTTATTGCAAAGGAAAGGTTTAACCTAGAAGAACGAAATTTGGTGATCCAAGTGGGATTGGTGTACTGATCATTACCTGCAAGTATCATCAAGATTGGGTGAAAAAATGTTTGCTGAGATTTCAGGAAACTCGTAGTTTTTTGGAAGCTTGGCAACCCCTTTCAATGAAAGTGATTCTCGTCAGTCTCTGCTTGGGGCTACTTCAATAGGACACAAACCATAGCGATAGAACTTGGAACTACATTATTGGGCGTAGTTTCAAAGAGCTAGCACAAACCGTGTTTTATTTAGTTTTCCAACTACATGTATCCATATAGGAGAAAACAGAGTGAAACCTAAATATGAAAAAGATTACTGCAAAGGAAAGGTTTAACCTAGAAGAACGAAATTTGGTGAGCCAATTGGGATTGGTGTACTGATCATTACCAGCCAGTATCATCAAATTGGTTGAAAACATGTTAGCTGAGATTTCAGGAAACTCGTAGTTTTTTGGAAGCTTGACAACTCCTTCAATGAAAGTGATTCTCGTCAGTCTCTGCTTGGGGCTTCTTCAATAGGACACAAACCATAGCGATAGAACTTGGAACTACATTATTGTGCCAAGTTTCAAAGAGCTAGCACAAACCGTGTTTGATTTAGAGTTCCAACTACATGTATCCATGTAGGAGAAAACAGAGTGAAACCAAAACATGAAAACGATTACTGCAAAGGAAAGGTTTAACCTAGAAGAACGAAATTTGTTGAGCCAAGTGGGATTGGTGTCCTGATCATTACCTACCAGTATCATCAAGATCGGGTGCATAAGTGTTTGCTGAGATTTCCAGAAACTCGTAGTTTATTGGAAGCTTGGCAACCCCTTTCAATGAAAGTGTTTCTCGTCAGTCTCTGCTTGGGGCTACTTCAATAGGACACAAACCATAGCGATAGAACTTGGAACTACATTATTGTGCGTAGTTTCAAAGAGCTAGCACAAACCGTGTTTGATTTAGAGTTCCAACTACATGTATCCATATAGGAGAAAACAGAGTCAAACCTAAACATGAAAACGGTTACTGCAAAGGAACGGTTTAACCTAGAAGAACGAAATTTGGTGAGCCAAGTGGGATTGGTGAAGTGATCATTCCTGCAAGTATCATCAAGATCGGGTGCATAAGTGTTTGCTGAGATTTCCAGAAACTCGTAGTTTTTTGGAAGCTTGGCAACCCCTTTCAATGAAAGTGATTCTCGTCAGTCTCTGCTTGGGGCTACTTCAATAGGACACAAACCATAGCGATAGAACTTGGAACTACATTATTGTGACAACTTTCAAAGAGCTACCACAAACCGTGTTTCATTTAGAGTTCCAAATACATGTATCCATATAGGAGAAAACAGAGTGAAACCTAAACATGAAAACGGTTACTGCAAAGGAAAGGTTTAACCTAGAAGAACGAAATTTGGTGATCCAAGTGGGATTGGTGTACTGATCATTACCTGCCAGTATCATCAAGATTGGGTGAAAAAATGTTTGCTGAGATTTCAGGAAACTCGTAGTTTTTTGGATGCTTGGCAACCCCTTTCAATGAAAGTGATTCTCGTCAGTCTCTGCTTGGGGCTACTTCAATAGGACACAAAACATAGTGATACAACTTGTAACTACATAATTGTGCCAAGTTTGAAAGAGCTACCACAAACCGTGTTTGATTTAGAGTTCCAATTACATGTATCCATATAGGAGAAAACAGAGTGAAACCAAAACATGAAAACGATTACTGCAAAGGAAAGGTTTAACCTAGAAGAACGAAATTTGTTGAGCCAAGTGGGATTGGTGTCCTGATCATTACCTACCAGTATCATCATGATTGGGTGAAGAAATGTTTGCTGAGATTTCAGGAAACTCGTAGTTTATTGGAAGCTTGGCAACCCCTTTAAATGAAAGTGATTCTCATCAGTCTCTGCTTGGGGCTACTTCAATAGGACACAAACCATAGCGATAGAACTTGGAACTACATTATTGTGCGTAGTTTCAAAGAGCTAGCACAAACCGAGTTTGATTTAGAGTTCCAACTACATGTATCCATATAGGAGAAAACAGAGTGAAACCCAAACATGAAAACGGTTATTGCCAAGGAAAGGTTTAACCTAGAAGAACGAAATTTGGTGATCCAAGTGGGATTGGTGTACTGATCATTACCTGCAAGTATCATCAAGATTGGGTGAAAAAATGTTTGCTGAGATTTCAGGAAACTCGTAGTTTTTTGGAAGCTTGGCAACCCCTTTCAATGAAAGTGATTCTCGTCAGTCTCTGCTTGGGGCTACTTCAATAGGACACAAACCATAGCGATAGAACTTGGAACTACATTATTGTGCGTAGTTTCAAAGAGCTAGCACAAACCGTGTTTTATTTAGTTTTCCAACTACATGTATCCATATAGGAGAAAACAGAGTGAAACCTAAATATGAAAACGATTACTGCAAAGGAAAGGTTTAACCTAGAAGAACGAAATTTGGTGAGCCAATTGGGATTGGTGTACTGATCATTACCAGCCAGTATCATCAAATTGGTTGAAAACATGTTAGCTGAGATTTCAGGAAACTCGTTGTTTTTTGGAAGCTTGACAACTCCTTCAATGAAAGTGATTCTCGTCAGTCTCTGCTTGGGGCTTCTTCAATAGGACACAAACCATAGCGATAGAACTTGGAACTACATTATTGTGGCAAGTTTCAAAGAGCTAGCACAAACCGTGTTTGATTTAGAGTTCCAACTACATGTATCCATGTAGGAGAAAACAGAGTGAAACCAAAACATGAAAACGATTACTGCAAAGGAAAGGTTTAACCTAGAAGAACGAAATTTGTTGAGCCAAGTGGGATTGGTGTCCTGATCATTACCTACCAGTATCATCAAGATCGGGTGCATAAGTGTTTGCTGAGATTTCCAGAAACTCGTAGTTTATTGGAAGCTTGGCAACCCCTTTCAATGAAAGTGATTCTCGTCAGTCTCTGCTTGGGGCTACTTCAATAGGACACAAACCATAGCGATAGAACTTGGAACTACATTATTGTGCTTAGTTTCAAAGAGCTAGCACAAACCGTGTTTGATTTAGAGTTCCAACTACATGTATCCATATAGGAGAAAACAGAGTCAAACCTAAACATGAAAACGGTTACTGCAAAGGAACGGTTTAACCTAGAAGAACGAAATTTGGTGAGCCAAGTGGGATTGGTGAAGTGATCATTCCTGCAAGTATCATCAAGATCGGGTGCATAAGTGTTTGCTGAGATTTCCAGAAACTCGTAGTTTTTTGGAAGCTTGGCAACCCCTTTCAATGAAAGTGATTCTCGTCAGTCTCTGCTTGGGGCTACTTCAATAGGACACAAACCATAGCGATAGAACTTGGAACTACATTATTGTGACAACTTTCAAAGAGCTACCACAAACCGTGTTTCATTTAGAGTTCCAAATACATGTATCCATATAGGAGAAAACAGAGTGAAACCTAAACATGAAAACGGTTACTGCAAAGGAAAGGTTTAACCTAGAAGAACGAAATTTGGTGATCCAAGTGGGATTGGTGTACTGATCATTACCTGCCAGTATCATCAAGATTGGGTGAAAAAATGTTTGCTGAGATTTCAGGAAACTCGTAGTTTTTTGGAAGCTTGGCAACCCCTTTCAATGAAAGTGATTCTCGTCAGTCTCTGCTTGGGGCTACTTCAATAGGACACAAAACATAGTGATACAACTTGTAACTACATAATTGTGCCAAGTTTGAAAGAGCTACCACAAACCGTGTTTGATTTAGAGTTCCAATTACATGTATCCATATAGGAGAAAACAGAGTGAAACCAAAACATGAAAACGATTACTGCAAAGGAAACGTTTAACCTAGAAGAACGAAATTTGTTGAGCCAAGTGGGATTGGTGTCCTGATCATTACCTACCAGTATCATCATGATTGGGTGAAGAAATGTTTGCTGAGATTTCAGGAAACTCGTAGTTTATTGGAAGCTTGGCAACCCCTTTAAATGAAAGTGATTCTCGTCAGTCTCTGCTTGGGGCTACTTCAATAGGACACAAACCATAGCGATAGAACTTGGAACTACATTATTGTGCGTAGTTTCAAAGAGCTAGCACAAACCGTGTTTGATTTAGAGTTCCTACTACATGTATCCAAATAGGAGAAAACAGAGTCAAACCGAAACATGAAAACGGTTACTGCAAAGGAACGGTTTAACCTAGAAGAACGAAATTTGGTGAGCCAAGTGGGATTGGTGAAGTGATCATTCCTGCAAGTATCATCAAGATCGGGTGCATAAGTGTTTGCTGAGATTTCCCGAAACTCGTAGTTTTTTGGAAGCTTGGCAACCCCTTTCAATGAAAGTGGATTCTCGTCAGTCTCTGCTTGGGGCTACTTCAATAGGACACAAACCATAGCGATAGAACTTGGAACTACATTATTGTGACAACTTTCAAAGAGCTACCACAAACCGTGTTTGATTTAGAGTTCCGACTACATGTATCCATATAGGAGAAAACAGATTGATACCTAAACATGAAAACGGTTACTGCAAACGAACGGTTTAACCTAGAAGAACGAAATTTGGTGAGCCTAGTGGGACTGGTGTACTGATCATTACCTGCCAGTATCATCAAGATTGGATGAAAAAATGTTTGTTGAGATTTCAGGAAACTCGTAGTTTATTGGAAGCTTGGCAACCCCTTTCAATGAAAGTGATTCTCATCAGTCTCTGCTTGGGGCTACTTCAATAGAATACAAACTATAGCGATAGAACTTGGAACTACATTATTGTGCCAAGTTTCAAGAGCTAGCACAAACCGTGTTTGATTTTAGAGTTCCAACTACATGTATCCATATAGGAGAAAACAGAGTGAAACCTAAACATGAAAACGGTTACTGCAAACGAACAGTTTAACCTAGAAGAACGAAATTTGGTGAGCCAAGTGGATTGGTGAAGTGATCATTACCTGCAAGTATCATCAAGATCGGGTGCATAAGTGTTTGCTGAGATTTCCAGAAAATCGGAGTTTTTTGGAAGCTTGGCAACCCCTTTTCAATGAAAGTGATTCTCGTCAGTCTCTGCTTGGTGCTTCTTCAATAGGACACAAACCATAGCGATAGAACTTGGAACTACATTACTGTCACAACTTCAAAGAGCTACCACAAACCGTGTTTGATTTAGAGTTCCAACTACATGTATCCATATAGGAGAAAACAGAGTGAAACCCAAACATGAAAATGATTACTGCAAAGGAAAGTTTAACCTAGAAGAACGAAATTTGGTGAGCCAAGTGGGGTTGGTGTCCTGATCATTACCTACCAGTATCATCATGATTGGGTGAAAAAATGTTTGCTGAGATTTCAGGAAATTCGTAGTTTTTTGGAAGCTTGGCAACCCCTTTCAATGAAAGTGTTTCTCGTCAGTCTCTGCTTGGGGCTACTACAATAGGACACAAACTATAGCGATAGAACTTGGAACTACATTATTGTGTCAAGTTTCAAAGGCTAGCACAAACCGTGTTTGATTTAGAGTTCCAACTACATGTATCCATATAGGAGAAAACAGAGTGAAACCTAAACATGAAAACGGTTACTGCAAAAGGAAAGGTTTAACCTAGAAGAACGAAATTTGGTTAGCCAATTGGGATTGGTGTACTGATCATTACCTGCCAGTGTCATCAAATTGGGTGAGAAAATATTTGCTGAGATTTCCGGAAACTCGTAGTTTTTTGGAAGCTTGGCAACTCCTTTCAATGAAAGCTATTCTCGTCAGTCTCTGCTTTGGGCTACTTCAATAGGACACAAACAATAACAATGGAACTTGGAACTACATTAATGTGCCAAGTTTCAAAGAGCTAGCACAAACCGTCTTTGATTTAGAGTTCCAACTACATGTATCCATATAGGAGAAAACAGAGTGAAACCTAAACATGAAAACGATTACTGCAACGGAACGGTTTAATCTAGAAGAACGTTATTTGGTTAGCCAATGGGATTGGTGTACTGATCATTACCTGCCAGTATCATCAAGATTGGGTGAAAAAATGTTTGCTGAGATTTCCGGAAACTGGTAGTTTTTTGGAACCTTGGCAACCCCTTTCAATGAATGTGATTCTCGTCAGTCTCTGCTTCGGGCTAGTTCAATAGGACACAAACCATAGCGATAGAACTTGGAACTACATTATTGTGCCAAGTTTCAAAGAGCTAGCACAAACCGTGTTTGATTTAGAGTTCCTACTACATTTATCCATATAGGAGAAGACAGAGTGAAATCTAAACATGAAAACGATTACTGCAAAGGAAAGGTTTAACCTAGAAGAACGAAATTTGGTGAACCAAGTGGGATTTTGTACTGATCATTAGCTTCAAGTATCAACAAGATTGGGTGAAAAAATGTTTGCCGAGATTTCCGGAAACTCGTAGTTTTTTGGAACCTTGGCAACACCTTTCAATGAAAGTGATTCTCGTCAGTCTCTGCTTGGTGCTACTTCAATAGGACACAAACCATAGCGATAGAACTTGGAACTACATTATTGTGCAAAGTTTCAAAGAGCTAGCACAAACCGTGTTTGATTTAGAGTTCCAACGACATGTATCCATATAGCAGAAAACAGAGTGAAACCTAAACATGAAAACGGTTACTGCAAAGGAACGGTTTAACCTAGAAGAACGAAATTTGGTGAACCAAGTGGGATTCGTGTACTGATCACTACCTGCAAGTATCATCAAGATTTGGTGAAAAAATATTTGCTGAGATTTCCGGAAACTCGTAGTTTTTGGAAGCTTGGCAACCCCTTTCAATGAAAGTGATTCTCGTCAGTCTCTTCTTGGGGCTACTTCAATGGAAAAAAAACATAGCGATAGAACTTGGAACTACATTATTGTGCCAAGTTTCAAAGAGCTAGCACAACCGTGTTTGATTTAGAGTTCCAACGACATGTATCCATATAGGAGAAAACAGAGTGAAATCTAAACATGAAAACCTTTACTGCAAAGGAAAGGTTTAACCTAGAAGATCGAAATTTGGTGAGCCAATTGGGATTGGTGTACTGATCATTACCTGTAAGTATCATCAAGATTGGGTAAAAAAATGTTTGCTGAGATTTCCAGAAACTCGTAGTTTTTTGGAAGCTTGGCAACCCCTTTCAATGAAAGTGATTCTTGTCAGTCTCTGCTTGGGGTTACTTCAATAGGACACAAACCATAGCGGTAGAACTTGGAACTACATTATTTTGCCAAGTTTCAAACAGCTAGCACAAACCGTGTTTGATTTAGAGTTCAAAATACATGTATCCATATAGGAGAAAATAGAGTGTAACCTAAACATGAAAACGGTTACTGCAAAGGAACGGTTTAACTTAGAAGAACGAAATTTGGTGAACCAAGTGGGATTCGTGTACTGATCACTACCTGCAAGTATCATCAAGATTGGGTGAAAAAATGTTTGCTGAGATTTCTGGAAGCTCGTAGTTTTTTGGAAGCTTGGCAACCCCTTTCAATGAACGTGATTCTCGTCAGTCTCTGCTTGGGGCTATTTCATTAGGACATAAACCATAGCGATAGAACTTGGAACTACATTATTGTGCCATGTTACAAAGAGATAGGACAAACCGTGTTTGATTTAGTGTTCCTACTACATGTATCCATATAGGAGAAAACAGAGTGAAACCTAAACATGAAAACGGTTACCGCAAAGGAACGTTTAACCTAGAAGAACGAAATGTGGTGAACCAAGTGGGATTCGTGTACTGATCATTACCTGTAAGTATCATCAAGATTGGGTGAAAAAATGTTTGCTGAGATTTCCAGAAACTCGTAGTTTTTTGGAAGCTTGGCAACCCCTTTCAATGAAAGTGATTCTCGTCAGTCTCTGCTTGGGGCTACTTCAATAGGACACAATCCATAGCGACAAAACTTGGAACTACATTATTGTGCCAAGTTTCAAAGAGCTAGCACAAACCGTGTTTGATTTCGAGTTCCAACTATATGTATCCATATAGGAGAAAACAGAGTGAAACCTAAACATGAAAACGGTTACTGCAAAGGAACGGTTTAACCAAGAAGAACGAAATTTGGTGAGCCAAGTGGGATTCGTGTACTGATCACTACCTGCAAGTATCATCAAGATTGGGTGAAAAAATGTTTGCTGAGATTTCAGGAAACTCGTAGTTTTTTGGAAGCTTGGCAACCCCTTTCAATGAAAATGATTCTCGTCAGTCTCTGCTTGGGCTACTTGAATAGGACACAAACCATAGCGATAGAACTTGGAACTACATTATTGTGCCAAGTTTCAAAGAGCTGGAACAAACCGTGTTTGACTTAGAGTTCCAACTACATGTATCCATATAGGAGAAAACAGATTGAAACCTAAACATGAAAACGGTTACTGTAAACGAACGGTTTAACCCAGAAGAACGAAATTTGGTGAGCCAAGTGGGATTGGTGTACTGATCATTACCTGCCAGTATCATCAAGATTGGGTAAAAAAATGTTTGCTGAGATTTCAGGAAACTCGTATTTTTTTGGAAGCTTGACAACCCCTTTCAATGAAGGTGATTCTCATCAGTCTCTGGTTGGGGCTACTTGAATAGGACACACACCATAGCGATAGAACTTGGAACTACATTATTGTGCCAAGTTTCAAAGAGCTAGCTCAAACCGTGTTTTATTTAGAGTTCCAAATACATGTATCCATATAGGAGAAAACAGAGTGAAACCTAAACATGAAAACAGTTCCTGCAAAGGAACGGTTTAACCTAGTAGAACGAAATTTTGTTAGCCAATTGGGATTGGTGTACTGATCATTACCTGCCACTGTCATCAAAATTGGGTGAAAAAATGTTTGCTGAGATTTCCGGAAACTCGTAGTTTTTTGGAAGCTTGGCAACCCCTTTCAATGAAAGTTATTCTCGTCAGTCTCTGCTTGGGGCTACTTCAATGGGACAAAATCCTTAGCGATAGAACTTGGAACTACATTATTGTGCCAATTTTCAAAGAGCTAGCACAAACCGTGTTTGATTTAGAGTTGCAACTACATGTATCCATACAGGAGAATCAGAGTGAAACCTAAACATGAATACGGTTACTGCAAAGGAACGGTTCAACCTAGAAGAACGAAATTTGGTGAGCCAAGTGGGATTCGTGTACTGATCACTACCTGCAAGTATCATCAAGATTGGGTTAAAAAATGTTTGCTGAGATTTCAGGAAACTCGTAGTTTTTTGGAAGCTTGGCAACCCCTTTCAATGAAAGTGATTCTCATCAGTCTCTTCTTGGGGCTACTTCAATAGGACACAAACCGTAGCGATAGAACTTGGAACTACATTATTGTGCCAAGTTTCAAAGAGCTAGCACAAACCGTGTTTGATTTAGAGTTCCAACTACATGTATCCATATAGGAGAAAACAGAGTGAAACCTAAACATGAAAACGGTTACTGCAAAGGAACGGTTTAATCTAGAAGAATGAAATTTGGTGAGCCAAGTGGGATTCGTGTACTGATCACTACCTGCAAGTATCATCAAGATTGGGTGACAAAATGTTTGCTGAGATTTCAGGAAACTCGTCGTTTTTTGGAAGCTCGGCAACCCCTTTCAATGTAAGTGATTCTCGTCAGTCTCTGCTTGGGGCTACTTCAATAGGACACAAACCATAGCGATAGAAATTGGAACTACATTATTGTCCATGTTTCAAAGAGCTAGCACAAACCATGTTTGATTTAGAGTTCCAACTACATGTATCCATATAGGAGAAAACAGAGTGAAACCAAAACATGAAAACGGTTACTGCAAACGAACTGTTTAACCTAGAAGAAGGAAATTTGGTGAGCCAAGTGGGATTGGTGTACTGATCATTACTGGCCAGTATCATCAAGATTGGGTGAAAAAATATTTGCTGAGATTTCAGGAAACTCCTAGTTTCTTGGAAGCTTGGCAACCCCTTTCAATGAAAGTGATTCTCGTCAGTCTCTGCTTGGGGTTACTTCAATAGGACACAAACCATAGCGATAGAACTTGGAACTACATTATTGTGCCAAGTTTCAAAGAGCTAGCACAAACCGTGTTTGATTTAGAGTTCCAACAACATGTATCCATATAGGAAAAAACAGGGTGAAACCTAAACATGAAAACGGTTACTGCAAAGGAACGGATTAACCTACAAGAATGAAATTTGGTGAGCCAAGTGGGATTTGTGTACTGTTCACTACCTGCAAGTATCATCAAGATTTGGTGAAAAAATGTTTGCTGAGATTTCGGGAAACTCGTAGTTTTTTAGAAGCTTGGCAACCCCTTTCAATGAAAGTGATTCTCGTAAGTCTCTGCTTGGGGCTACTTCAATGGGACAAAAACCATAGCGATAGAACTTGGAACTACATTATTGTGCCAAGTTTCAAAGAGCTAGCACAACCGTGTTTGATTTAGAGTTCCAACGACATGTATCCATATAGGAGAAAACAGAGTGAAACCTAAACATGTCAACCTTTACTGCAACGGAAAGGTTTAACCTAGAAGAACGAAATTTGGTGAGCCAAGTGGGAATATGTTTGCTGAGATTTCAGAAACTCCTAGTTTTTTCGAAGCTTGGCAACCCCCTTTAATGAAAGTGATTCTAGTCAGTCTCTGCTTGGGGCTACTTCAATAGGACACAAACCATAGCGAAAGAACGTGGAACTACATTATTGTGCCAAGTTTCAAAGAGCTAGCACAAACCGTGTTTGATTTAGAGTTCCAACAACATGTATCCATATAGGAAAAAACAGGGTGAAACCTAAACATGAAAACGGTTACTGCCAAGGAACGGTTTAACCTACAAGAACGAAATTTGGTGAGTCAAGTGGGATTGGTCGCCTGAATATTAATTGGAAGTATCATCAAGATTGGGTGAAAAAATGTTTGCTGAGATTTCCAGAAACTCGTAGTTTTTTCGAAGCTTGGCAACCCCTTTTAATGAAAGTGATTCTCGTCAGTCTCTGCTTGGGGATACTTCAATAGGACACAAACCATAGCGATAGAACTTGGAACTACATTATTGTGCCAAGTTTCAAAGAGCTGGAACAAACCGTGTTTGACTTAGAGTTCCAACTACATGTATCCATATAGGAGAAAACAGATTGAAACCTAAACATGAAAACGGTTACTGCAAAGGAACGGTTTAACCTAGAAGAACGAAATTTGGTTAGCCAAGTGTGATTCGTGTACTGATCACTACCTGCAAGTATCATCAAGATTGGGTGAAAAATTGTTTGCTGAGATTTCAGGAAACTCCTAGTTTCTTGGAAGCTTGGCAACCCCTTTCAATGAAAGTGATTCTCGTCAGTCTCTGCTTGGGGTTACTTCAATAGGACACAAACCATAGCGATAGAACTTGGAACTACATTATTGTGCCAAGTTTCAAAGAGCTAGCACAAACAGTGTTTGATTTAGAGTTCAAACTACATGTATCCATATAGGAGAAAACAGAGTGAAACCTAAACATGAAAACGGTTACTGCAAAAGTACGGTTTAACCTAGAAGAACGAAATTTGGTGAGCCAAGTGGGATTCGTGTACTGATCACTACCTGCAAATATCATCAAGATTGGGTGAAAAAATGTTTGCTGAGATTTCTGGAAACTCGTAGTTTTTTGGAAGCTTGGCAACCCCTTTCAATGAAAGTGATTCTCGTCAGTCTCTGCTTGGGGCTACTTCAATGGGACAAAAACCATAGCAATAGAACCTGGAACTACATTATTGTGCCAAGTTTCAAAGAGCTAGCACAAACCGTGTTTGATTTAGAGTTCCAACGACATGTATCCATATAGGAGAAAACAGAGTGCAACCTAAACATGAAAACGGTGACTGCAAAGGATCGGTTTAACCTAGAAGAACGAAATTTAGTGAGTCAAGTGGGATTGGTCGCTTGATCATTAAATGGAAGTATCATCAAGACTGGGTGAAAAAATGTTTGCTGACATTTCAGGAAACTCGTAGTTTTTTGGAAGCTTGTTAACCACTTTCAATGAAAGTGATTCTCGTCAATCTCTGCTTGGGGCTACTTCAAAGGACACAAACCATAGCGATAGAACTTGGAACTACATTATTTTGCCAAGTTTCAAAGAGCTAGCACAAACCGTGTTTGATTTAGAGTTCCAACTACATGTATCCATATAGGAGAAAACAGAGTGAAACCTAAACATGAATAAGGTTACTGCAAAGGAACGGTTTAGCCTAGAAGAACGAAATTTGGTGAGCCAAGTGGGATTCGTGTACTGATCACTACCTGCAAGTATCATCAAGATTGGGTGAAAAAATGTTTGCTGAGATTTCCGGAAACTCGTAGTTTTTTGGAAGCTTGGCAACCCCTTTCATTGAAAGTGATTCTCATCAGTCTCTGCTTGGGGCTACTTCAATAGGACACAAACCATAGCGATATATCTTGGAACTACATTTTTGTGCCAAGTTTCAAAGAGCTAGCACAAACCGTGTTTGATTTAGAGTTCCAACTACATGTATCCATATAGGAGAAAACAGAGTGAAACCTAAATATGAAAACGGTTACTGCAAAGGAACGGTTTAACCTAGAAGAAAGAAATTTGGTGAGCCTAGTGGGATTCCTGTACTGATCACTACTTGCAAGTATCATCAAGATTAGGTGAAAAAATGTTTGCTGAGATTTCTGGAAGCTCGTAGTTTTTTGGAAGCTTGGCAACCCCTTTCAATGAAAGTGATTCTCGTCAGTCTCTGCTTGGGGCTACTTCAATGGGACAAAAATCATAGCGATAGAACTTGGAACTACATTATTGTGCCAAGTTTCAAAGAGCTAGCACAAACCGTGTTTGATTTAGAGTTCCAACGACATGTATCTATATAGGAGAAAACAGAGTGAAACCTAAACATGAAAACGGTTCCTGCAAAGGAACGATTTAACCTAGAAGAACGAAATTTGGTGAGCCAAGTGGGATTCTTGTACTGATCATTACCTTCAAGTATCATCAAGATTGGGTGAAAAAATGTTTGCTGAGATTTCCGGAAACTCGTAGTTTTTTGGAAGCTTCGCAACCCCTTTCAATGAAAGTGATTCTCGTCAGTCTCTGCTTGGGGCTACTTCAATAGGACACAAACCATAGTGATAGAACTTGGAACTATATTATTTTGCCAAGTTTCAAAGACCTGGCACAAACCGTGTTTGATTTCGAGTTCCAACGACATGTATCCATATAGGAAAAAATAGGGTGAAACCTAAACATGAAAACGGTGACTGCAAAGGAACGGTTTAACCTAGAAGAACGAAATTTGGTGATTCAAGTGGGATTGGTCGCCTGATCATTAAATGGAAGTGTCATCAAGACTGGGTGAAAATATGTTTGCTGAGATGTCCAGAAACTCGTAGTTTTTTCGAAGCTTGGCAACCCCCTTTAATGAAAGTGATTCTAGGCAGTCTCTGCTTGGGGCTACTTCAATAGGACACAAACCATAGCGATATATCTTGGAACTACATTATTGTGCCAAGTTTCAAAGAGCTAGCCCAAACCGTGTTTGATTTAGAGTTCCAACTACATGTATCCATATAGGAGAAAACAGAGTGAAACCTAAACATGAAAACGGTTACTGCGAACGAACAGTTTAACCTAGATTAACAAAATTTGGTGAGCCAAGTGGGATTGGTGTCCTGATCATTATCTCCCAGTATCATCAAGATTGGGTGAAAAAATGTTTGCTGAGATTTCAGGAAACTCGTAGATTTTTGGAAGCTTGGCAACCCCTTTCAATGAAAGTGATTCTCGTCAGTCTCTGCTTGGGGTTACTTCAATAGGACACAAACCATAGCGATAGAACTTGGAACTACATTATTGTGCCAAGTTTCAAAGAGCTAGCACAAACCGTGTTTGATTTAGAGTTCCAACAACATGTATCCATATAGGAAAAAACAGGGTGAAACCTAAACATGAAAACGGTTACTGCAAAGGAACGGATTAACCTACAAGAATGAAATTTGGTGAGCCAAGTGGGATTTGTGTACTGTTCACTACCTGCAAGTATCATCAAGATTTGGTGAAAAAATGTTTGCTGAGATTTCGGGAAACTCGTAGTTTTTTAGAAGCTTGGCAACCCCTTTCAATGAAAGTGATTCTCGTAAGTCTCTGCTTGGGGCTACTTCAATGGGACAAAAACCATAGCGATAGAACTTGGAACTACATTATTGTGCCAAGTTTCAAAGAGCTAGCACAACCGTGTTTGATTTAGAGTTCCAACGACATGTATCCATATAGGAGAAAACAGAGTGAAACCTAAACATGTCAACCTTTACTGCAACGGAAAGGTTTAACCTAGAAGAACGAAATTTGGTGAGCCAAGTGGGAATATGTTTGCTGAGATTTCAGAAACTCCTAGTTTTTTCGAAGCTTGGCAACCCCCTTTAATGAAAGTGATTCTAGTCAGTCTCTGCTTGGGGCTACTTCAATAGGACACAAACCATAGCGAAAGAACGTGGAACTACATTATTGTGCCAAGTTTCAAAGAGCTAGCACAAACCGTGTTTGATTTAGAGTTCCAACAACATGTATCCATATAGGAAAAAACAGGGTGAAACCTAAACATGAAAACGGTTACTGCCAAGGAACGGTTTAACCTACAAGAACGAAATTTGGTGAGTCAAGTGGGATTGGTCGCCTGAATATTAATTGGAAGTATCATCAAGATTGGGTGAAAAAATGTTTGCTGAGATTTCCAGAAACTCGTAGTTTTTTCGAAGCTTGGCAACCCCTTTTAATGAAAGTGATTCTCGTCAGTCTCTGCTTGGGGATACTTCAATAGGACACAAACCATAGCGATAGAACTTGGAACTACATTATTGTGCCAAGTTTCAAAGAGCTGGAACAAACCGTGTTTGACTTAGAGTTCCAACTACATGTATCCATATAGGAGAAAACAGATTGAAACCTAAACATGAAAACGGTTACTGCAAAGGAACGGTTTAACCTAGAAGAACGAAATTTGGTTAGCCAAGTGTGATTCGTGTACTGATCACTACCTGCAAGTATCATCAAGATTGGGTGAAAAATTGTTTGCTGAGATTTCAGGAAACTCCTAGTTTCTTGGAAGCTTGGCAACCCCTTTCAATGAAAGTGATTCTCGTCAGTCTCTGCTTGGGGTTACTTCAATAGGACACAAACCATAGCGATAGAACTTGGAACTACATTATTGTGCCAAGTTTCAAAGAGCTAGCACAAACAGTGTTTGATTTAGAGTTCAAACTACATGTATCCATATAGGAGAAAACAGAGTGAAACCTAAACATGAAAACGGTTACTGCAAAAGTACGGTTTAACCTAGAAGAACGAAATTTGGTGAGCCAAGTGGGATTCGTGTACTGATCACTACCTGCAAATATCATCAAGATTGGGTGAAAAAATGTTTGCTGAGATTTCTGGAAACTCGTAGTTTTTTGGAAGCTTGGCAACCCCTTTCAATGAAAGTGATTCTCGTCAGTCTCTGCTTGGGGCTACTTCAATGGGACAAAAACCATAGCAATAGAACCTGGAACTACATTATTGTGCCAAGTTTCAAAGAGCTAGCACAAACCGTGTTTGATTTAGAGTTCCAACGACATGTATCCATATAGGAGAAAACAGAGTGCAACCTAAACATGAAAACGGTGACTGCAAAGGATCGGTTTAACCTAGAAGAACGAAATTTAGTGAGTCAAGTGGGATTGGTCGCTTGATCATTAAATGGAAGTATCATCAAGACTGGGTGAAAAAATGTTTGCTGACATTTCAGGAAACTCGTAGTTTTTTGGAAGCTTGTTAACCACTTTCAATGAAAGTGATTCTCGTCAATCTCTGCTTGGGGCTACTTCAAAGGACACAAACCATAGCGATAGAACTTGGAACTACATTATTTTGCCAAGTTTCAAAGAGCTAGCACAAACCGTGTTTGATTTAGAGTTCCAACTACATGTATCCATATAGGAGAAAACAGAGTGAAACCTAAACATGAATAAGGTTACTGCAAAGGAACGGTTTAGCCTAGAAGAACGAAATTTGGTGAGCCAAGTGGGATTCGTGTACTGATCACTACCTGCAAGTATCATCAAGATTGGGTGAAAAAATGTTTGCTGAGATTTCCGGAAACTCGTAGTTTTTTGGAAGCTTGGCAACCCCTTTCATTGAAAGTGATTCTCATCAGTCTCTGCTTGGGGCTACTTCAATAGGACACAAACCATAGCGATATATCTTGGAACTACATTTTTGTGCCAAGTTTCAAAGAGCTAGCACAAACCGTGTTTGATTTAGAGTTCCAACTACATGTATCCATATAGGAGAAAACAGAGTGAAACCTAAATATGAAAACGGTTACTGCAAAGGAACGGTTTAACCTAGAAGAAAGAAATTTGGTGAGCCTAGTGGGATTCCTGTACTGATCACTACTTGCAAGTATCATCAAGATTAGGTGAAAAAATGTTTGCTGAGATTTCTGGAAGCTCGTAGTTTTTTGGAAGCTTGGCAACCCCTTTCAATGAAAGTGATTCTCGTCAGTCTCTGCTTGGGCTACTTCAATGGGACAAAAATCATAGCGATAGAACTTGGAACTACATTATTGTGCCAAGTTTCAAAGAGCTAGCACAAACCGTGTTTGATTTAGAGTTCCAACGACATGTATCTATATAGGAGAAAACAGAGTGAAACCTAAACATGAAAACGGTTCCTGCAAAGGAACGATTTAACCTAGAAGAACGAAATTTGGTGAGCCAAGTGGGATTCTTGTACTGATCATTACCTTCAAGTATCATCAAGATTGGGTGAAAAAATGTTTGCTGAGATTTCCGGAAACTCGTAGTTTTTTGGAAGCTTCGCAACCCCTTTCAATGAAAGTGATTCTCGTCAGTCTCTGCTTGGGGCTACTTCAATAGGACACAAACCATAGTGATAGAACTTGGAACTATATTATTTTGCCAAGTTTCAAAGACCTGGCACAAACCGTGTTTGATTTCGAGTTCCAACGACATGTATCCATATAGGAAAAAATAGGGTGAAACCTAAACATGAAAACGGTGACTGCAAAGGAACGGTTTAACCTAGAAGAACGAAATTTGGTGATTCAAGTGGGATTGGTCGCCTGATCATTAAATGGAAGTGTCATCAAGACTGGGTGAAAATATGTTTGCTGAGATGTCCAGAAACTCGTAGTTTTTTCGAAGCTTGGCACCCCCTTTAATGAAAGTGATTCTAGGCAGTCTCTGCTTGGGGCTACTTCAATAGGACACAAACCATAGCGATATATCTTGGAACTACATTATTGTGCCAAGTTTCAAAGAGCTAGCCCAAACCGTGTTTGATTTAGAGTTCCAACTACATGTATCCATATAGGAGAAAACAGAGTGAAACCTAAACATGAAAACGGTTACTGCGAACGAACAGTTTAACCTAGATTAACAAAATTTGGTGAGCCAAGTGGGATTGGTGTCCTGATCATTATCTCCCAGTATCATCAAGATTGGGTGAAAAAATGTTTGCTGAGATTTCAGGAAACTCGTAGATTTTTGGAAGCTTGGCAACCCCTTTCAATGAAAGTGATTCTCGTCAGTCTCTGCTTGGGGCTACTTCAATAGGACACAAACCATAGTGATAGAACTTGGAACTATATTATTTTGCCAAGTTTCAAAGACCTGGCACAAACCGTGTTTGATTTCGAGTTCCAACTATATGTATCCATAGAGGAGAAAACAGAGTGAAACCTAAACATGAAAACGGTTACTGCAAAGGAACGGTTTAACCTAGAAGAACGAAATTTGGTGAGCCAAGTGGGATTCGTGTACTGATCACTACCTGCAAGTATCATCAAGATTGGGTGAAAAAATGTTTGCTGAGATTTCAGGAAACTCGTAGTTTTTTGGAAGCTTGGCAAACCCTTTCAATGAAAGTGATTCTCGTCAGTCTCTGCTTGGGGCTACTTGAATAGGACACAAACCATAGCGATAGAACTTGGCACTACATTATTGTGCCAAGTTTCAAAGAGCTGGAACAAACCGTGTTTGACTTAGAGTTCCGACTACATGTATCCATATAGGAGAAAACAGATTGAAACCTAAACATGAAAACGGTTACTGCAAAAGTACGGTTTAACCTAGAAGAACGAAATTTGGTGATCCAAGTCGGACTGGTGTACTGATCATTACCTGCCAGTATCATCAAGATTGGGTAAAAAAATGTTTGCTGAGATTTCAGGAAACTCGTATTTTTTTGGAAGCTTGACAACCCCTTTCAAATAAAGTGATTCTCATCAGTCTCTGGTTGGGGCTACTTGAATAGGACACAAACCATAGCGATAGAACTTGGAACTACATTATTGTGCCAAGTTTCAAAGAGCTAGCACAAACCGTGTTTGATTTAGAGTTCCAAATACATGTATCCATATAGGAGAAAACAGAGTGAAACCTAAACATGAAAACGGTTACTGCAAAGGAACGGTTTAACCTAGTAGAACGAAATTTTGTTAGCCAATTGGGATTGGTGTACTGATCATTACCTGCCACTGTCATCAAAATTGGGTGAAAAAATGTTTGCTGAGATTTCCGGAAACTCGTAGTTTTTTGGAAGCTTGGCAACCCCTTTCAATGAAAGTTATTCTCGTCAGTCTCTGCTTGGGGCTACTTCAATGGGACAAAATCCTTAGCGACAGAACTTGGAACTACATTATTGTGCCAATTTTCAAAGAGCTAGCACAAACCGTGTTTGATTTAGAGTTGCAACTACATGTATCCATATAGGAGAATCAGAGTGAAACCTAAACATGAATACGGTTACTGCAAAGGAACGGTTTAACCTAGAAGAACGAAATTTGGTGAGCCAAGTGGGATTCGTGTACTGATCACTACCTGCAAGTATCATCAAGATTGGGTTAAAAATGTTTGCTGAGATTTCAGGAAACTCGTAGTTTTCCGGAAGCTTGGCAACCCCTTTCAATGAAAGTGATTCTCGTCAGTCTCTGCTTGGGGCTACTTCAATAGGACACAAACCATAGCGAAAGAACTTGGAACTACATTATTGTGCCAAGTTTCAAAGAGCTAGCACAAACCGTGTTTGATTTAGAGTTCCAACAACATGTATCCATATAGGAAAAAACAGGGTGAAACCTAAACATGAAAACGGTTACTGCAAAGGAACGGATTAACCTACAAGAACGAAATTTGGTGAGCCAAGTGGGATTCGTGTACTGATCACTACCTGCAAGTATCATCAAGATTTGGTGAAAAAATATTTGCTGAGATTTTGGGAAACTCGTAGTTTTTTGGAAGCTTGGCAACCCCTTTCAATGAAAGTGATTCTCGTCAGTCTCTGCTTGGGGCTACTTCAATGGGACAAAAACCATAGCGATAGAACTTGGAACTACATTATTGTGCCAAGTTTCAAAGAGCTAGCACAACCGTGTTTGATTTAGAGTTCCAACGACATGTATCCATATAGGAGAAAACAGAGTGAAACCTAAACATGTCAACCTTTACTGCAACGGAAAGGTTTAACCTAGAAGAACGAAATTTGGTGAGCCAAGTGGGAATATGTTTGCTGAGATTTCAGAAACTCCTAGTTTTTTCGAAGCTTGGCAACCCCCTTTAATGAAAGTGATTCTAGTCAGTCTCTGCTTGGGGCTACTTCAATAGGACACAAACCATAGCGAAAGAACGTGGAACTACATTATTGTGCCAAGTTTCAAAGAGCTAGCACAAACCGTGTTTGATTTAGAGTTCCAACAACATGTATCCATATAGGAAAAAACAGGGTGAAACCTAAACATGAAAACGGTTACTGCCAAGGAACGGTTTAACCTACAAGAACGAAATTTGGTGAGTCAAGTGGGATTGGTCGCCTGAATATTAATTGGAAGTATCATCAAGATTGGGTGAAAAAATGTTTGCTGAGATTTCCAGAAACTCGTAGTTTTTTCGAAGCTTGGCAACCCCTTTTAATGAAAGTGATTCTCGTCAGTCTCTGCTTGGGGATACTTCAATAGGACACAAACCATAGCGATAGAACTTGGAACTACATTATTGTGCCAAGTTTCAAAGAGCTGGAACAAACCGTGTTTGACTTAGAGTTCCAACTACATGTGTCCATATAGGAGAAAACAGATTGAAACCTAAACATGAAAACGGTTACTGCAAAGGAACGGTTTAACCTAGAAGAACGAAATTTGGTTAGCCAAGTGTGATTCGTGTACTGATCACTACCTGCAAGTATCATCAAGATTGGGTGAAAAATTGTTTGCTGAGATTTCAGGAAACTCCTAGTTTCTTGGAAGCTTGGCAACCCCTTTCAATGAAAGTGATTCTCGTCAGTCTCTGCTTGGGGTTACTTCAATAGGACACAAACCATAGCGATAGAACTTGGAACTACATTATTGTGCCAAGTTTCAAAGAGCTAGCACAAACAGTGTTTGATTTAGAGTTCAAACTACATGTATCCATATAGGAGAAAACAGAGTGAAACCTAAACATGAAAACGGTTACTGCAAAAGTACGGTTTAACCTAGAAGAACGAAATTTGGTGAGCCAAGTGGGATTCGTGTACTGATCACTACCTGCAAATATCATCAAGATTGGGTGAAAAAATGTTTGCTGAGATTTCTGGAAACTCGTAGTTTTTTGGAAGCTTGGCAACCCCTTTCAATGAAAGTGATTCTCGTCAGTCTCTGCTTGGGGCTACTTCAATGGGACAAAAACCATAGCAATAGAACCTGGAACTACATTATTGTGCCAAGTTTCAAAGAGCTAGCACAAACCGTGTTTGATTTAGAGTTCCAACGACATGTATCCATATAGGAGAAAACAGAGTGCAACCTAAACATGAAAACGGTGACTGCAAAGGATCGGTTTAACCTAGAAGAACGAAATTTAGTGAGTCAAGTGGGATTGGTCGCTTGATCATTAAATGGAAGTATCATCAAGACTGGGTGAAAAAATGTTTGCTGACATTTCAGGAAACTCGTAGTTTTTTGGAAGCTTGTTAACCACTTTCAATGAAAGTGATTCTCGTCAATCTCTGCTTGGGGCTACTTCAAAGGACACAAACCATAGCGATAGAACTTGGAACTACATTATTTTGCCAAGTTTCAAAGAGCTAGCACAAACCGTGTTTGATTTAGAGTTCCAACTACATGTATCCATATAGGAGAAAACAGAGTGAAACCTAAACATGAATACGGTTACTGCAAAGGAACGGTTTAGCTTAGAAGAACGAAATTTGGTGAGCCAAGTGGGATTCGTGTACTGATCACTACCTGCAAGTATCATCAAGATTGGGTGAAAAAATGTTTGCTGAGATTTCCGGAAACTCGTAGTTTTTTGGAAGCTTGGCAACCCCTTTCATTGAAAGTGATTCTCATCAGTCTCTGCTTGGGGCTACTTCAATAGGACACAAACCATAGCGATATATCTTGGAACTACATTTTTGTGCCAAGTTTCAAAGAGCTAGCACAAACCGTGTTTGATTTAGAGTTCCAACTACATGTATCCATATAGGAGAAAACAGAGTGAAACCTAAATATGAAAACGGTTACTGCAAAGGAACGGTTTAACCTAGAAGAAAGAAATTTGGTGAGCCTAGTGGGATTCCTGTACTGATCACTACGTGCAAGTATCATCAAGATTAGGTGAAAAAATGTTTGCTGAGATTTCTGGAAGCTCGTAGTTTTTTGGAAGCTTGGCAACCCCTTTCAATGAAAGTGATTCTCGTCAGTCTCTGCTTGGGGCTACTTCAATGGGACAAAAATCATAGCGATAGAACTTGGAACTACATTATTGTGCCAAGTTTCAAAGAGCTAGCACAAACCGTGTTTGATTTAGAGTTCCAACGACATGTATCTATATAGGAGAAAACAGAGTGAAACCTAAACATGAAAACGGTTACTGCAAAGGAACGGTTTAACCTAGAAGAACGAAATTTGGTGAGCCAAGTGGGATTCTTGTACTGATCATTACCTTCAAGTATCATCAAGATTGGGTGAAAAAATGTTTGCTGAGATTTCCGGAAACTCGTAGTTTTTTGGAAGCTTCGCAACCCCTTTCAATGAAAGTGATTCTCGTCAGTCTCTGCTTGGGGCTACTTCAATAGGACACAAACCATAGTGATAGAACTTGGAACTATATTATTTTGCCAAGTTTCAAAGACCTGGCACAAACCGTGTTTGATTTCGAGTTCCAACGACATGTATCCATATAGGAAAAAATAGGGTGAAACCTAAACATGAAAACGGTGACTGCAAAGGAACGGTTTAACCTAGAAGAACGAAATTTGGTGATTCAAGTGGGATTGGTCGCCTGATCATTAAATGGAAGTGTCATCAAGACTGGGTGAAAATATGTTTGCTGAGATGTCCAGAAACTCGTAGTTTTTTCGAAGCTTGGCAACCCCCTTTAATGAAAGTGATTCTAGGCAGTCTCTGCTTGGGGCTACTTCAATAGGACACAAACCATAGCGATATATCTTGGAACTACATTATTGTGCCAAGTTTCAAAGAGCTAGCCCAAACCGTGTTTGATTTAGAGTTCCAACTACATGTATCCATATAGGAGAAAACAGAGTGAAACCTAAACATGAAAACGGTTACTGCGAACGAACAGTTTAACCTAGATTAACAAAATTTGGTGAGCCAAGTGGGATTGGTGTCCTGATCATTATCTCCCAGTATCATCAAGATTGGGTGAAAAAATGTTTGCTGAGATTTCAGGAAACTCGTAGATTTTTGGAAGCTTGGCAACCCCTTTCAATGAAAGTGATTCTCGTCAGTCTCTGCTTGGGGCTACTTCAATAGGACACAAACCATAGTGATAGAACTTGGAACTATATTATTTTGCCAAGTTTCAAAGACCTGGCACAAACCGTGTTTGATTTCGAGTTCCAACTATATGTATCCATAGAGGAGAAAACAGAGTGAAACCTAAACATGAAAACGGTTACTGCAAAGGAACGGTTTAACCTAGAAGAACGAAATTTGGTGAGCCAAGTGGGATTCGTGTACTGATCACTACCTGCAAGTATCATCAAGATTGGGTGAAAAAATGTTTGCTGAGATTTCAGGAAACTCGTAGTTTTTTGGAAGCTTGGCAAACCCTTTCAATGAAAGTGATTCTCGTCAGTCTCTGCTTGGGGCTACTTGAATAGGACACAAACCATAGCGATAGAACTTGGCACTACATTATTGTGCCAAGTTTCAAAGAGCTAGCACAAACCGTGTTTGATTTAGAGTTCCAAATACATGTATCCATATAGGAGAAAACAGAGTGAAACCTAAACATGAAAACGGTTACTGCAAAGGAACGGTTTAACCTAGTAGAACGAAATTTTGTTAGCCAATTGGGATTGGTGTACTGATCATTACCTGCCACTGTCATCAAAATTGGGTGAAAAAATGTTTGCTGAGATTTCCGGAAACTCGTAGTTTTTTGGAAGCTTGGCAACCCCTTTCAATGAAAGTTATTCTCGTCAGTCTCTGCTTGGGGCTACTTCAATGGGACAAAATCCTTAGCGACAGAACTTGGAACTACATTATTGTGCCAATTTTCAAAGAGCTAGCACAAACCGTGTTTGATTTAGAGTTGCAACTACATGTATCCATATAGGAGAATCAGAGTGAAACCTAAACATGAATACGGTTACTGCAAAGGAACGGTTTAACCTAGAAGAACGAAATTTGGTGAGCCAAGTGGGATTCGTGTACTGATCACTACCTGCAAGTATCATCAAGATTGGGTTAAAAATGTTTGCTGAGATTTCAGGAAACTCGTAGTTTTCCGGAAGCTTGGCAACCCCTTTCAATGAAAGTGATTCTCGTCAGTCTCTGCTTGGGGCTACTTCAATAGGACACAAACCATAGCGAAAGAACTTGGAACTACATTATTGTGCCAAGTTTCAAAGAGCTAGCACAAACCGTGTTTGATTTAGAGTTCCAACAACATGTATCCATATAGGAAAAAACAGGGTGAAACCTAAACATGAAAACGGTTACTGCAAAGGAACGGATTAACCTACAAGAACGAAATTTGGTGAGCCAAGTGGGATTCGTGTACTGATCACTCCCTGCAAGTATCATCAAGATTTGGTGAAAAAATGTTTGCTGAGATTTTGGGAAACTCGTAGTTTTTTGGAAGCTTGGCAACCCCTTTCAATGAAAGTGATTCTCGTCAGTCTCTGCTTGGGGCTACTTCAATGGGACAAAAACCATAGCGATAGAACTTGGAACTACATTATTGTGCCAAGTTTCAAAGAGCTAGCACAACCGTGTTTGATTTAGAGTTCCAACGACATGTATCCATATAGGAGAAAACAGAGTGAAACCTAAACATGTCAACCTTTACTGCAACGGAAAGGTTTAACCTAGAAGAACGAAATTTGGTGAGCCAAGTGGGAATATGTTTGCTGAGATTTCAGAAACTCGTAGTTTTTTCGAAGCTTGGCAACCCCCTTTAATGAAAGTGATTCTAGTCAGTCTCTGCTTGGGGCTACTTCAATAGGACACAAACCATAGCGAAAGAACGTGGAACTACATTATTGTGCCAAGTTTCAAAGAGCTAGCACAAACCGTGTTTGATTTAGAGTTCCAACAACATGTATCCATATAGGAAAAAACAGGGTGAAACCTAAACATGAAAACGGTTACTGCCAAGGAACGGTTTAACCTACAAGAACGAAATTTGGTGAGTCAAGTGGGATTGGTCGCCTGAATATTAATTGGAAGTATCATCAAGATTGGGTGAAAAAATGTTTGCTGAGATTTCCAGAAACTCGTAGTTTTTTCGAAGCTTAGCAACCCCTTTTAATGAAAGTGATTCTCGTCAGTCTCTGCTTGGGGATACTTCAATAGAACACAAACCATAGCGAAAGAACTTGGAACTACATTATTGTGCCAAGTTTCAAAGAGCTGGAACAAACCGTGTTTGACTTAGAGTTCCAACTACATGTATCCATATAGGAGAAAACAGATTGAAACCTAAACATGAAAACGGTTACTGCAAAGGAACGGTTTAACCTAGAAGAACGAAATTTGGTTAGCCAAGTGTGATTCGTGTACTGATCACTACCTGCAAGTATCATCAAGATTGGGTGAAAAATTGTTTGCTGAGATTTCAGGAAACTCCTAGTTTCTTGGAAGCTTGGCAACCCCTTTCAATGAAAGTGATTCTCGTCAGTCTCTGCTTGGGGTTACTTCAATAGGACACAAACCATAGCGATAGAACTTGGAACTACATTATTGTGCCAAGTTTCAAAGAGCTAGCACAAACAGTGTTTGATTAGAGTTCAAACTACATGTATCCATATAGGAGAAAACAGAGTGAAACCTAAACATGAAAACGGTTACTGCAAAAGTACGGTTTAACCTAGAAGAACGAAATTTGGTGAGCCAAGTGGGATTCGTGTACTGATCACTACCTGCAAATATCATCAAGATTGGGTGAAAAAATGTTTGCTGAGATTTCTGGAAACTCGTAGTTTTTTGGAAGCTTGGCAACCCCTTTCAATGAAAGTGATTCTCGTCAGTCTCTGCTTGGGGCTACTTCAATGGGACAAAAACCATAGCGATAGAACTTGGAACTACATTATTGTGCCAAGTTTCAAAGAGCTAGCACAAACCGTGTTTGATTTAGAGTTCCAACGACATGTATCCATATAGGAGAAAACAGAGTGCAACCTAAACATGAAAACGGTGACTGCAAAGGATCGGTTTAACCTAGAAGAACGAAATTTGGTGAGTCAAGTGGGATTGGTCGCTTGATCATTAAATGGAAGTATCATCAAGACTGGGTGAAAAAATGTTTGCTGACATTTCAGGAAACTCCTAGTTTTTTGGAAGCTTGTTAACCACTTTCAATGAAAGTGATTCTCGTCAATCTCTGCTTGGGGCTACTTCAAAGGACACAAACCATAGCGATAGAACTTGGAACTACATTATTTTGCCAAGTTTCAAAGAGCTAGCACAAACCGTGTTTGATTTAGAGTTCCAACTACATGTATCCATATAGGAGAAAACAGAGTGAAACCTAAACATGAATACGGTTACTGCAAAGGAACGGTTTAGCCTAGAAGAACGAAATTTGGTGAGCCAAGTGGGATTCGTGTACTGATCACTACCTGCAAGTATCATCAAGATTTGGTGAAAAAATGTTTGCTGAGATTTTGGGAAACTCGTAGTTTTTTGGAAGCTTGGCAACCCCTTTCAATGAAAGTGATTCTCGTCAGTCTCTGCTTGGGGCTACTTCAATGGGACAAAAACCATAGCGATAGAACTTGGAACTACATTATTGTGCCAAGTTTCAAAGAGCTAGCACAACCGTGTTTGATTTAGAGTTCCAACGACATGTATCCATATAGGAGAAAACAGAGTGAAACCTAAACATGTCAACCTTTACTGCAACGGAAAGGTTTAACCTAGAAGAACGAAATTTGGTGAGCCAAGTGGGAATATGTTTGCTGAGATTTCAGAAACTCGTAGTTTTTTCGAAGCTTGGCAACCCCCTTTAATGAAAGTGATTCTAGTCAGTCTCTGCTTGGGGCTACTTCAATAGGACACAAACCATAGCGAAAGAACGTGGAACTACATTATTGTGCCAAGTTTCAAAGAGCTAGCACAAACCGTGTTTGATTTAGAGTTCCAACAACATGTATCCATATAGGAAAAAACAGGGTGAAACCTAAACATGAAAACGGTTACTGCCAAGGAACGGTTTAACCTACAAGAACGAAATTTGGTGAGTCAAGTGGGATTGGTCGCCTGAATATTAATTGGAAGTATCATCAAGATTGGGTGAAAAAATGTTTGCTGAGATTTCCAGAAACTCGTAGTTTTTTCGAAGCTTAGCAACCCCTTTTAATGAAAGTGATTCTCGTCAGTCTCTGCTTGGGGATACTTCAATAGAACACAAACCATAGCGAAAGAACTTGGAACTACATTATTGTGCCAAGTTTCAAAGAGCTGGAACAAACCGTGTTTGACTTAGAGTTCCAACTACATGTATCCATATAGGAGAAAACAGATTGAAACCTAAACATGAAAACGGTTACTGCAAAGGAACGGTTTAACCTAGAAGAACGAAATTTGGTTAGCCAAGTGTGATTCGTGTACTGATCACTACCTGCAAGTATCATCAAGATTGGGTGAAAAATTGTTTGCTGAGATTTCAGGAAACTCCTAGTTTCTTGGAAGCTTGGCAACCCCTTTCAATGAAAGTGATTCTCGTCAGTCTCTGCTTGGGGTTACTTCAATAGGACACAAACCATAGCGATAGAACTTGGAACTACATTATTGTGCCAAGTTTCAAAGAGCTAGCACAAACAGTGTTTGATTTAGAGTTCAAACTACATGTATCCATATAGGAGAAAACAGAGTGAAACCTAAACATGAAAACGGTTACTGCAAAAGTACGGTTTAACCTAGAAGAACGAAATTTGGTGAGCCAAGTGGGATTCGTGTACTGATCACTACCTGCAAATATCATCAAGATTGGGTGAAAAAATGTTTGCTGAGATTTCTGGAAACTCGTAGTTTTTTGGAAGCTTGGCAACCCCTTTCAATGAAAGTGATTCTCGTCAGTCTCTGCTTGGGGCTACTTCAATGGGACAAAAACCATAGCGATAGAACTTGGAACTACATTATTGTGCCAAGTTTCAAAGAGCTAGCACAAACCGTGTTTGATTTAGAGTTCCAACGACATGTATCCATATAGGAGAAAACAGAGTGCAACCTAAACATGAAAACGGTGACTGCAAAGGATCGGTTTAACCTAGAAGAACGAAATTTGGTGAGTCAAGTGGGATTGGTCGCTTGATCATTAAATGGAAGTATCATCAAGACTGGGTGAAAAAATGTTTGCTGACATTTCAGGAAACTCCTAGTTTTTTGGAAGCTTGTTAACCACTTTCAATGAAAGTGATTCTCGTCAATCTCTGCTTGGGGCTACTTCAAAGGACACAAACCATAGCGATAGAACTTGGAACTACATTATTTTGCCAAGTTTCAAAGAGCTAGCACAAACCGTGTTTGATTTAGTGTTCCAACTACATGTATCCATATAGGAGAAAACAGAGTGAAACCTAAACATGAATACGGTTACTGCAAAGGAACGGTTTAGCCTAGAAGAACGAAATTTGGTGAGCCAAGTGGGATTCGTGTACTGATCACTACCTGCAAGTATCATCAAGATTGGGTGAAAAAATGTTTGCTGAGATTTCCGGAAACTCGTAGTTTTTTGGAAGCTTGGCAACCCCTTTCATTGAAAGTGATTCTCATCAGTCTCTGCTTGGGGCTACTTCAATAGGACACAAACCATAGCGATATATCTTGGAACTACATTTTTGTGCCAAGTTTCAAGGAGCTAGCACAAACCGTGTTTGATTTAGAGTTCCAACTACATGTATCCATATAGGAGAAAACAGAGTGAAACCTAAATATGAAAACAGTTACTGCAAAGGAACGGTTTAACCTAGAAGAAAGAAATTTGGTGAGCCTAGTGGGATTCCTGTACTGATCACTACGTGCAAGTATCATCAAGATTAGGTGAAAAAATGTTTGCTGAGATTTCTGGAAGCTTGTAGTTTTTTGGAAGCTTGGCAACCCCTTTCAATGAAAGTGATTCTCGTCAGTCTCTGCTTGGGGCTACTTCAATGGGACAAAAATCATAGCGATAGAACTTGGAACTACATTATTGTGCCAAGTTTCAAAGAGCTAGCACAAACCGTGTTTGATTTAGAGTTCCAACGACATGTATCCATATAGGAGAAAACAGAGTGCAACCTAAACATGAAAACGGTGACTGCAAAGGATCGGTTTAACCTAGAAGAACGAAATTTGGTGAGTCAAGTGGGATTGGTCGCTTGATCATTAAATGGAAGTATCATCAAGACTGGGTGAAAAAATGTTTGCTGACATTTCAGGAGACTCGTAGTTTTTTGGAAGCTTGTTAACCACTTTCAATGAAAGTGATTCTCGTCAATCTCTGCTTGGGGCTACTTCAAAGGACACAAACCATAGCGATAGAACTTGGAACTACATTATTTTGCCAAGTTTCAAAGAGCTAGCACAAACCGTGTTTGATTTAGAGTTCCAACTACATGTATCCATATAGGAGAAAACAGAGTGAAACCTAAACATGAATACGGTTACTGCAAAGGAACGGTTTAGCCTAGAAGAACGAAATTTGGTGAGCCAAGTGGGATTCGTGTACTGATCACTACCTGCAAGTATCATCAAGATTGGGTGAAAAAATGTTTGCTGAGATTTCCGGAAACTCGTAGTTTTTTGGAAGCTTGGCAACCCCTTTCATTGAAAGTGATTCTCATCAGTCTCTGCTTGGGGCTACTTCAATAGGACACAAACCATAGCGATATATCTTGGAACTACATTTTTGTGCCAAGTTTCAAAGAGCTAGCACAAACCGTGTTTGATTTAGAGTTCCAACTACATGTATCCATATAGGAGAAAACAGAGTGAAACCTAAATATGAAAACAGTTACTGCAAAGGAACGGTTTAACCTAGAAGAAAGAAATTTGGTGAGCCTAGTGGGATTCCTGTACTGATCACTACGTGCAAGTATCATCAAGATTAGGTGAAAAAATGTTTGCTGAGATTTCTGGAAGCTCGTAGTTTTTTGGAAGCTTGGCAACCCCTTTCAATGAAAGTGATTCTCGTCAGTCTCTGCTTGGGGCTACTTCAATGGGACAAAAATCATAGCGATAGAACTTGGAACTACATTATTGTGCCAAGTTTCAAAGAGCTAGCACAAACCGTGTTTGATTTAGAGTTCCAACGACATGTATCTATATAGGAGAAAACAGAGTGAAACCTAAACATGAAAACGGTTACTGCAAAGGAACGGTTTAACCTAGTAGAACGAAATTTTGTTAGCCAATTGGGATTGGTGTACTGATCATTACCTGCCACTGTCATCAAAATTGGGTGAAAAAATGTTTGCTGAGATTTCCGGAAACTCGTAGTTTTTTGGAAGCTTGGCAACCCCTTTCAATGAAAGTTATTCTCGTCAGTCTCTGCTTGGGGCTACTTCAATGGGACAAAATCCTTAGCGACAGAACTTGGAACTACATTATTGTGCCAATTTTCAAAGAGCTAGCACAAACCGTGTTTGATTTAGAGTTGCAACTACATGTATCCATATAGGAGAATCAGAGTGAAACCTAAACATGAATACGGTTACTGCAAAGGAACGGTTTAACCTAGAAGAACGAAATTTGGTGAGCCAAGTGGGATTCGTGTACTGATCACTACCTGCAAGTATCATCAAGATTGGGTTAAAAATGTTTGCTGAGATTTCAGGAAACTCGTAGTTTTCCGGAAGCTTGGCAACCCCTTTCAATGAAAGTGATTCTCGTCAGTCTCTGCTTGGGGCTACTTCAATAGGACACAAACCATAGCGAAAGAACTGGGAACTACATTATTGTGCCAAGTTTCAAAGAGCTAGCACAAACCGTGTTTGATTTAGAGTTCCAACAACATGTATCCATATAGGAAAAAACAGGGTGAAACCTAAACATGAAAACGGTTACTGCAAAGGAACGGATTAACCTACAAGAACGAAATTTGGTGAGCCAAGTGGGATTCGTGTACTGATCACTACCTGCAAGTATCATCAAGATTTGGTGAAAAAATGTTTGCTGAGATTTTGGGAAACTCGTAGTTTTTTGGAAGCTTGGCAACCCCTTTCAATGAAAGTGATTCTCGTCAGTCTCTGCTTGGGGCTACTTCAATGGGACAAAAACCATAGCGATAGAACTTGGAAGTACATTATTGTGCCAAGTTTCAAAGAGCTAGCACAACCGTGTTTGATTTAGAGTTCCAACGACATGTATCCATATAGGAGAAAACAGAGTGAAACCTAAACATGTCAACCTTTACTGCAACGGAAAGGTATAACCTAGAAGAACGAAATTTGGTGAGCCAAGTGGGATTCGTGTACTGATCATTAAATGGAAGTATCATCAAGAATGGGTGAAAATATGTTTGCTGAGATTTCAGAAACTCCTAGTTTTTTCGAAGCTTGGCAACCCCCTTTAATGAAAGTGATTCTAGTCAGTCTCTGCTTGGGGCTACTTCAATAGGACACAAACCATAGCGAAAGAACGTGGAACTACATTATTGTGCCAAGTTTCAAAGAGCTAGGACAAACCGTGTTTGATTTAGAGTTCCAACAACATGTATCCATATAGGAAAAAACAGGGTGAAACCTACACATGAAAACGGTTACTGCCAAGGAACGGTTTAACCTACAAGAACGAAATTTGGTGAGTCAAGTGGGATTGGTCTCCTGAATATTAATTGGAAGTATCATCAAGATTGGGTGAAAAAATGTTTGCTGAGATTTCCAGAAACTCGTAGTTTTTTCGAAGCTTGGCAACCCCTTTCAATGAAAGTGATTCTCGTCAGTCTCTGCTTGGGGTTACTTCAATAGGACACAAAGCATTGCGATAGAACTTGGAACTACATTATTTTGCCAAGTTTCAAAGAGCTAGCACAAACAGTGTTTGATTTAGAGTTCAAACTACATGTATCCATATAGGAGAAAACAGAGTGAAACCTAAACATGAAAACGGTTCCTGCAAAGGAACGGTTTAACCTAGAAGAACGAAAATTGGTAACCCAAGTGGGATTCGTGTACTGATCATTAAATGGAAGAATCATCAAGATTGGGTGAAAAAATATTTGCTGAGATTACCGGAAACTCGTAGTTTTCTGGAAGCTTGGCAACCCCTTTCAATGAAAGTGATTCTCGTCAGTCTCTGCTTGGGTCTACTTCAATAGGACACAAACCATAGCGATAGAACTTGGAACTACATTATTTTGTCACGTTTCAAAGAGCTAGCCCAAACCGTGTTTGATTTAGAGTTCCAACTACATGTATCCATATAGGAGAAAACAGAGTGAAACCTAAACATGAAAACGGTTACTGCAAAGGAACGGTTTAACCTAGAAGAACGAAATTTGGTGAGCCAAGTGTGATTCGTGTACTGATCACTACCTGCAAGTATCATCAAGATTGGGTGAAAAATTGTTTGCTGAGATTTCAGGAAACTCGTAGATTTTTGGAAGCTTGGCAACCCCTTTCAATGAAAGTGATTCTTGTCAGTCTCTGCTTGGGGTTACTTCAATAGGACACAAAGCATTGCGATAGAACTTGGAACTACATTATTTTGCCAAGTTTCAAAGAGCTAGCACAAACAGTGTTTGATTTAGAGTTCAAACTACATGTATCCATATAGGAGAAAACAGAGTGAAACCTAAACATGAAAACGGTTCCTGCAAAGGAACGGTTTAACCTAGAAGAACGAAATTTGGTGAGCCAAGTGGGATTCGTGTACTGATCACTACCTGCAAGTATCATCAAGATTGGGTGAAAAAATGTTTGCTGAGATTTCAGGAAACTCGTAGCTTTTTGGAAGCTTGGCAACCCCTTTCAATGAAAGTGATTCTCGTCAGTCTCTGCTTGGGGCTACTTCAATGGGACAAAAACCATAGTGATAGAACTTGGAACTACATTATTGTGCCAAGTTTCAAAGAGCTAGCATAAACCGTGTTTATTTAGAGTTCCAACGACATATATCCATATAGGAGAAAACAGAGTGAAACCTAAACTTGACAACCTTTACTGCAAAGGAACGGTTTAACCTAGAAGAACGAAATTTGGTGATTCAAGTGGGATGGGTCGCCTGATCATTAAATGGAAGTATCATCAAGACTGGGTGAAAATATGTTTGCTGAGATTTCAGAAACTCGTAGTTTTTTCGAAGCTTGGCAACCCTCTTTAATGAAAGTGATTCTAGTCAGTCTCTGCTTGGGGCTACTTCAATAGGACACAAACCATAGCGAAAGAACTTGGAACTACATTATTGTGCCAAGAATCAAAGAGCTAGCACAAACCGTGTTTGATTTAGAGTTCCAACAACATGTATCCATAAAGGAAAAAACAGGGTGAAACCTAAACATGAAAACGGTTTCTGCAAAGGAACGGTTTAACCTACAAGAACGAAATTTGGTGAGTCATGTGGGATTGGTCGCCTGAATATTAAATGGAAGTATCATCAAGATTGGGTGAAAAAAATGTTTGCTGAGATTTCTGGAAACTCGTAGTTTTTTGGAAGCTTGGCAACCCCTTTTAATGAAAGTGATTCTCGTCAGTCTCTGCTTGGGGCTACTTCAATGGGACAAAAACCATAGCGATAGAACTTGGAACTACATTATTATGCCAAGTTTCAAAGAGCTAGCACAAACCGTGTTTGAGTTAGAGTTCCAACAACATGTATCCATATAGGAAAAAACAGGGTGAAACCTAAACATGAAAACGGTGACTGCAAAGGAACGGTTTAACCTAGAAGAACGAAATTTGGTGATTCAAGTGGGATTGGTCGCCTGATCATTAAATGGAAGTATCATAAAGACTGGGTGAAAATATGTTTGCTGAGATTTCAGAAACTCGTTGTTTTTTCGAAGCTTGGCAACCCCCTTTAATGAAAGTGATTCTAGTCAGTCTCTGCTTGGGGCTACTTCAATAGGACACAAACCATAGCGATATATCTTGGTACTACATTACTGTGCCAAGTTTCAAAGAGTTAGCCCAAACCGTGTTTGATTTAGAATTCCAACTACATGTATCCATATAGGAGAAAACAGAGTGAAACCTAAACATGAAAACGGTTACTGCATAGGAACTGTTTAACCTAGAAGAACAAAATTTGGTGAGCCAAGTGGGATTCTTGTACTGATCATTACCTTCAAGTATCATCAAGATTGGGTGAAAAATTGTTTGCTGAGATTTCAGGAAACTCGTAGTTTTTTGGAACCTTGGCAACCCCTTTCAATGAAAGTGATTCTCTTCAGTCTCTGCTTGGGGCTACTTCAATAGGACACAAACCATAGCGATAGTACTTGGAACTACATTATTGTGCCAAGTTTTAAAGAGCTAGCACAAACCATGTTTGATTTAGAGTTCCAACAACATGTATCCATATAGGAAAAAAAAGGGTGAAACCTAAACATGAAAACGGTTACTGCAAAGGAACGGTTTAACCTACAAGAACGAAATTTGGTGAGTCAAGTGGGATTGGTCGCCTGAATATTAAATGGAAGTATCATTAAGATTGGGTGAAAAAATGTTTGCTGAGATTTCTGAAAACTCGTAGTTTTTTGGAAGCGTGGCAACCCCTTTCAATGAAAGTGATTCTCGTCAGTCTCTCCTTTTGGCTACTTCATTAGGATACAAACCATAGTGATAGAACATGGAACTACATTCTTCTGCCAAATTTCAAAGAGCTAGAAGAAACCGTGTTTGATTTAGAGTTCCAAATACATGTATCCATATAGGAGAAAACAGAGTGCAACCTAAAAATGAAAACGGTTCCTGCAAAGGAACGGTTTAACCTAGAAGATCGAAATTTGGTGAGCCAAGTGGGATTGGTGTACTGATCATTAAATGGAAGTATCATCAAGATTGGGTGAAAAAATGTTTGCTGAGATTTCCGGAAACTCGTAGTTTTTTAGAAGCTTGGCAACCCCTTTTATTGAAAGTGATTCTCGTCAGTCTCTGCTTGGTGCTACTTCAATAGGACACAAACCATAGCGATATATCTTGGAACTACATTATTGTGCCAAGTTTCAAAGAGCTAGCACAAACCGTGCTTGATTTAGAGTTCCAACTACATGTATCCATATAGAAGAAAACAGAGTGAAACCTAAACCTGAAAACGGTTACTGCAAAGGAACGGTTTAACCTAGAAGAACGAATTTTGGTGAGCCAAGTGGGATTCGTGTACTGATCATTACCTGCAAGTATCATCAAGATTGGGTGAAAAAAATGTTTGCTGAGATTTCCGGAAACTCGTAGTTTTTTGGAAGCTTGGCAACCCCTTTCAATGAAAGTGATTCTCGTCAGTCTCTGCTTGGGGCTACTTCAATGGGACAAAAACCATAGCGATAGAACTTGGAAGTACATTATTGTGCCAAGTTTCAAAGAGCTAGCACAAACCGTGTTTGATTTAGAGTTCCAACGACATGTATCCACATAGGAGAAAACAGAGTAAAACCTAAACATGAAAACCTTTACTGCAAAGGAACGGTTTAACCTAGAAGAACGAAATTTGGTGAGCTGAGTGGGATTGGTGTACTGATCATTACCTGCAAGTATCATCAAGATTGGGTGAAAAAATGTTTGCTGAGATTTCCGGAAACTCGTAGTTTTTTGGAAGCTTGGCAACCCCTTTCATTGAAAGTGATTCTGGTCAGTCTCTGCTTGGGGCTACTTCAAAAGCACACAAACCATAGCCATATATCTTGGAACTACATTATTGTGCCAAGTTTCAAAGAGCTAGCACAAACCGTGTTTGATTTAGAGTTCCAACTACATGTATCTTTATAGGAGAAAACAGAGTGAAACCTAAACATGAAAACGGTGACTGCAAAGGAACGGTTTAAGCTAGAAGAACGAAATTTAGTGAGCCAAGTGTGATTGGTCGGCTATTCATTAAATGTAAGTATCATCAAGATTGGGTGAAAAAATGTTTGCTGAGATTTCAGGAAACTCGTAGTTTTTTTGAAGCTTGGCAACCCCTTTTAATGTAAGTGATTCTAGTCAGTCTCTCCTTGTGGCTACTTCAATAGGACACAAACCATAGTGATAGAACTTGGAACTACATTATTGTGCCAAGTTTCAAAGAGCTAGCCCAAACCGTGTTTGATTTAGAGTTCCAACTACATGTATGCATATAGGAGAAAACAGAGTGAAACCTAAACATGAAAACCATTACTGCAAAGGAACGGTTTAACCTAGAAGAACTAAATTTGGTGAGCCAAGTAGGATTCGTGTACTGATCACTACCTGCAAGTATCATCAAGATTGGGTGAAAAATTGTTTGCTGAGATTTCAGGAAACTCGTAGTTTTTTGGAAGCTTGGCAACCCCTTTCAATGAAAGTGATTCTCGTCACTCTCTGCTTGGGGCTACTTCAATAGGACACAAACTATAGCGATAGAACATGGAACTACATTCTTCTGTTTTGTTTCAAAAAGCTAGCAGAAACCGTGTTTGATTTAGAGTTCCAACGACATGTATCCATATAGGAGAAAACAAAGTGAAACCTAAACATGAAAACCTTTACTGCAAAGGAACGGTTTAACCTAGAAGAACGAAATTTGGTGAGCCGAGTGGGATTGGTGTACTGATCATTACCTGCAAATATCATCAACATTGGGTGAAAAAATGTTTGCTGAGATTTCCGGAAACTCGTAGTTTTTTGGAAGCTTGGCAACCCTTTTCATTGAAAGTGACTCTCGTCAGTCTCTGCTTGGGGCTACTTCATTAGGACACAAACCATAGAGATAGAACTTGGAACTACATTATTGTGCCAAGTTTCAAAGAGCTTGCAAAAACCGTGTTTGATTTAGTGTTCCAACTACGTGTATCCATACAGGAGAATCAGAGTGAAACCTAAACATGAAAACGGTTACTGCAAAGGAACGGTTTAACCTAGAAGAACGAAATTTGGTGAGCCAAGTGGGATTCGTGTACTGATCATTAAACGGAAGTATCATCAAGATTGGGTGAAAAAATGTTTGCTGAGATTTCCGGAAACTCGTAGTTTTTTGGAACCTTGGCAACACCTTTCAATGAAAGTGATTCTCGTCAGTCTCTGCTTGGGGCTACTTCAATAGGACACAAACCATAGCGACAGAACTTACAACTACATTATTGTGCCAAGTTTCAAAGAGCTAGCACAAACCATGTTTGATTTAGAGTTCCAACGACATGTATCCATATAGGAGAAAACAGAGTGAAACCTAAACATGAAAACGGTTACTGCAAAGGAACGGTTTAACCTAGAAGAACGAAATTTGGTGAGCCAAGTGGGATTCGTGTACTGATCACTACCTGGAAGTATCATCAAGATTTGGTGAAAAAATGTTTGCTGAGATTTCCGGAAACTCGTAGTTTTTTGGAAGCTTGGCAACCCCTTTCAATGAATGTGATTCTCGTCAGTCTCTGCTTGGGGATACTTCAATGGGACAAAAACCATAGCGATAGTACTTGGAACTACATTATTGTGCCAAGTTTCAAAGAGCTAGCACAACCGTGTTTGATTTAGAGTTCCAACGACATATATCCATATAGGAGGAAAACAGAGTGACACCTAAACTTGACAACCTTTACTGCAAAGGAACGGTTTAACCTAGAAGAACGAAATTTGGTGATTCAAGTGGGATGGGTCGCCTGATCATTAAATGGAAGTATCATCAAGACTGGGTGAAAATATGTTTGCTGAGATTTCAGAAACTCGTAGTTTTTTCGAAGCTTGGCAACCCCCTTTAATGAAAGTGATTCTAGTCAGTCTCTGCTTGGGGCTACTTCAATAGGACACAAACCATAGCGATATAACTTGGAACTACATTATTGTGCCAAGTTTCAAAGAGCTAGCACAAACCGTGTTTGAAATCAGAGTTTCAACTACATGTATGCATATAAGAGAAATCAGAGTGAAACCTAAACATGAAAACAGTTACTGCAAAGGAACGGTTTAACCTAGAAGAACGAAATTTGGTGAGCCAAGTGGGATTGGTGTACTGATCATTACGTGCCAGTATCATCAAGATTGGGTGAAAAAATGTTTGCTGAGATTTCCGGAAACTCGTAGTTTTTTGGAAGCTTGGCAACCCCTTTCAATGAAAGTGATTCTCCTCAGTCTCTGCTTGTGGCTACTTCAATAGGACACAAACCATAGCGATATATCTTGGAACTACATTATTGTGCCAAGTTTCAAAGAGCTAGCACAAACCGTGCTTGATTTAGAGTTCCAAATACATGTATCCATATAGAAGAAAACAGAGTGAAACCTAAACCTGAAAACGGATACTGCAAAGGAACGGTTTAACCTAGAAGAACGAATTTTGGTGAGCCAAGTGGGATTCGTGTACTGATCATTACATGCAAGTATCATCAAGATTGGGTGAAAAAATGTTTGCTGAGATTTCCGGAAACTCGTAGTTTTTAGAAGCTTGGCAACCCCTTTCAATGAAAGTGATTCTCGTCAGTCTCTGCTTGGGGCTACTTCAATGGGACAAAAACCATAGCGATAGAACTTGGAAGTACATTATTGTGCCAAGTTTCAAAGAGCTAGCACAAACCGTGTTTGATTTAGAGTTCCAACAACATGTATCCATATAGGAAAAAAAAGGGTGAAACCTAAACATGAAAACGGTTACTGCAAAGGAACGGTTTAACCTAGAAGAACTAAATTTGGTGAGTCAAGTGGGATTGGTCGCCTGAATATTAAATGGAAGTATCATCAAGATTGGGTGAAAAAATGTTTGCTGAGATTTCTGAAAACTCGTAGTTTTTTGGAAGCGTGGCAACCCCTTTCAATGAAAGTGATTCTCGTCAGTCTCTCCTTTTGGCTACTTCATTAGGACACAAACGATAGTGATAGAACATGGAACTACATTCTTCTGCCAAATTTCAAAGAGCTAGAAGAAACCGTGTTTGATTTACAGTTCCAACGACATGTATCCATATAGGAGAAAACAGAGTGAAACCTAAAAATGAAAACGGTTCCTGCAAAGGAACGGTTTAACCTAGAAGAACGAAATTTGGTGAGCCAAGTGGGATTGGTGTACTGATCATTAAATGGAAGTATCATCAAGATTGGGTGAATAAATGTTTGCTGAGATTTCCGGAAACTCGTAGTTTTATAGAAGCTTGGCAACGCCTTTCAATGAAAGTGATTCTCGTCAGTCTCTGCTTGGGGCTACTTCATTAGGACACAAACCATAGTGATAGAACATGGAACTACATTCTTCTGCCAAATTTCAAATTGATAGCACAAACCTTGTTTGATTTAGAGTTCCAACTACATGTATCCATATAGAAGAAAACAGAGTGAAACCTAAACCTGAAAACGGTTACTGCAAAGGAACGGTTTAACCAAGAAGAACGAAATATGGTGAGCCAAGTGGGATTGGTGTACTGATCATTACCTGCAAGTATCATCAAGATTGAGTGAAAAAATGTTTGCTGAGATTTCCGGAAACTCGTAGTTTTTTGGAAGCTTGGCAACCCCTTTCAATGAATGTGATTCTCGTCAGTCTCTGCTTGGGGCTACTTCAATGGGAAAAAAACCATAGCGATAGAACTTGGAAGTACATTATTGTGCCAAGTTTCAAAGAGCTAGCACAAACCGTGTTTGATTTACAGTTCCAACGACATGTATCCATATAGGAGAAAACAGAGTGAAACCTAAACATGAAAACCTTTACTGCAAAGGAACTGTTTAACCTAGAAGAACGAAATTTGGTGAGCCAAGTGGGATTGGTGTACTGATCATTACCTGCAAGTATCATCAAGATTGGGTGAAAAAATGTTTGCTGAGATTTCCGGAAATTCGTAGTTTTTTGGAATCTTGGCAACCCCTTTCATTGAAAGTGATTCTGGTCAGTCTCTGCTTGGGGCTACTTCAATAGGACACAAACCATAGCGATATATCTTGGAACTACATTATTGTGCCAAGTTTCAAAGAGCTAGCACAAAGCGTGTTTGATTTAGAATTCCAACTACATGTATCAATATAGGAGAAAACAGAGTGAAACCTAAACATGAAAACGGTTACTGCAAAGGAACGGTTTAACCTAGAAGAACGAAATATGGTGAGCCAAGTGGGATTGGTGGGGTATTCATTAAATGTAAGTATCATCAAGATTGGGTGAAAAAAAGTTTGCTGAGTTTTAAGGAAACTCGTAGTTTTTTCGAAGCTTGGCAACCCCTTTTAATGAAAGTGTTTCTAGTCAGTCTCTGCTTGGGGCTACTTCATAGGACACAAACCATAGTGATAGAACTTGGAACTACATTTTTGTGCCAAGTTTCAAAGAGTTAGCCAAAACCGTGTTTGATTTAGTGTTCCAACTACATGTATCCATATAGGAGAAAACAGAGTGAAACCTAAACATGAAAACGGTGACTGCAAAGGAACGGTTAAACCTAGAAGAACGAAATTTGGTGAGCCAAGTAGGATTCGTGTACTGATCACTACCTGTAAGTATCATCAAGATTGGGTGAAAAATTGTTTGCTGAGATTTCAGGAAACTCGTAGTTTTTTGGAAGCTTGGCAACCCCTTTCAATGAAAGTGATTCTCGTCACTCTCTGCTTGGGGCTACTTCAATAGGACACAAACCATAGCAATAGGACATGGAACTACATTCTTCTGTTTTGTTTCAAAGAGCTAGAAGAAACCTTGTTTGATTTAGAGTTCCAACGACATGTATCCATATAGGAGAAAACAGAGTGAAACCTAAACATGAAAACGGTTCCTGCAAAGGAACCGTTTAAACTAGAAGAAGGAAATTTGGTGAGACAAGTGGGATTCGTGTACTGATCACTACCTGCAAGTATCATCAAGATTGGGTGAAAAAATGTTTGCTGAGATTTCCGGAAACTCGTAGTTTTTTGGAAGCTTGGCAACCCCTTTCAATGAAAGTGATTCTAGTCAGTCTATGCTTGGGGCTACTTCAATAGGACACAAACCATAGCGATAGAAGTTGGAACTACATTATTGTGTCAAGTTTCAAAGAGATAGCACAAACCGTGTTTGAAATCAGAGTTCCAACTACATGTATCCATATAGGAGAAAACAGAGTGAAACCTAAACATGAAAATGGTTACTGCAAAGGAACGGTTTAACCTAGAAGAACGAAATTTGGTGAGCCAAGTGGGATTCGTGTACTGATCACGACCTGGAAGTATCATCAAGATTGGGTGAAAAATATTTGCTGAGATTTCCGGAAACTCGTATTTTTTTGGAAGCTTGGCAACCCCTTTCAAAGAAAGTTATTCTCGTCAGTCTCTGCTTGGGGCTACTTCAATGGGACAAAATCCATAGCGATAGAAATTGGAACTACATTATTGTGCCATGTTTCAAACAGCTAGCACAAACCGTGTTTGATTTAGAGTTCCAAAGACATTTATCCAAATAGGAGAAAACAGAGTGAAACCTAAATATGAAAACCTTTACTTCAAAGGAACGGTTTAACCTAGAAAAACAAAATATGGTGAGCCGAGTGGGATTGGTGTACTGATCATTACCTGCCAGTATCATCAAGATTGGGTGAAAAAAGTTTGCTGAGATTTCCGGAAACTCGTAGTTTTTTGGAAGCTTGGCAACCCCTTTCATTGAAAGTGATTCTCTTCAGTCTCTGCTTGGGGCTACTTCAATAGGACACAAACCATAGCGATAGAACTTAGAACTACATTGTTGTGACAAGTTTCAAAGTGCTAGCACAAACCGTGTTTGATTTAGAGTTCCAACTACATGTATCCATATAGGAGAAAACAGAGTGAAACCTAAACGTGAAAACGGTTACTGCAATGGAATGGTTTAACCTAGAAGAACGAAATATGGTGAGCCAAGTGGGATTCGTATACTGATCATTACCTGCAAGTATCATCAAGATTGGGTGAAAAAATGTTTGCTGAGATTTCCGGAAACTCGTAGTTTTTTGGAAGCTTGGCAACCCTTTCAATGAAAGTGATTCTTGTCAGTCTCTGCTTGGGGCTCCTTCAATAGGACACAAACCATAGTGATAGAACTTGGAACTGCATTATTGTGCCAAGTTTCAAAGAGCTAGCAGAAACCGTGTTTGATTTAGAGTTCCAACAACATGTATCCATATAGGAAAAAAACAGGGTGAAACCTAAACATGAAAACGGTTACTGCAAAGGAATGGTTTAACCTAGAAGAACGAAATTTGGTGAGTCAAG